>NC_142867.1:27106500-27408750 GCF_051225735.1 Oryctolagus cuniculus
TGGCTTTGACCCAGATGCAATCCCATTCATTGTGGGCATTTGTGGAATGATCCAGAATATGCTCTATCTGTCTCTCTCTGTTTGTCTAATAAATATATAATAATTTTAAAAATATGTATTCCCAAAGGTTTTCCTCTTTAACTACACTTAGTTACTCTGACAAGAATAACCTCCATTTCCCATTGAAACACTGCTATTTGAAACAGACTTGTTTCAGTAAAAGGAAAAGGCCATATTTTGCTAGTTGTTATAATTTTGGACTCCAACAACTCTGTAGAGTGAACAACATATGGAAAACCTTCATTTTATTTTTTTTAAATTTGTGTTAATATAAAGAGAACATATTTAATGTATTTCATAGATATAATTCTAAGTTAACCATACTTCCCTCCTTACCTCCCTCTCTTAATCCGTCCTCCTTTCTTTCTTTATCTTCCTTTAATTTTTGCAATAACATACTTTCAATATACTTTATAATCACAGACTTAATATATCACTAACCATAATTCTCAACAAGTAATAAGCAGAAAGACCACTGTTCCAAGCAATATAGACAAGGGCTATAAATAATTATTGAATCATAAGATTCAGTTTCATTCTTATGCATTGAGTTTTTTGTATTCTATGTTAACTATTATGTATCAGAGAAAACATAATATTTGTTTTTGGGAATGGCTTATTTCACTAAGTATATGGTCTTCAGTTTCATCCATTTTGTTGCCAAAGTCAGGAAAGCCTTCATAGTAAAATAAAAAGTATAATGATTCAGAACCCAGTTTGTGATAGAAAGTGCAGGATGAGAACCAGGAATAAAATTTATAAATGAAATTATTCAATATTGCTAAATGTTGTATTATAATTTGCAAAAAATATTGTATAAGTTCTTTTTCAAATAGTGTTGTGAGATGCATCAAACAAATACCTTTTCCCCAGGCATTTCCTCAGTTGCAAGGAATGAAATTTGTGGGATTTGCAAATTTTCCTTTCCCTTTTTCAAAAAGATTTCTTGTAAAAGGTCTCTTATAAAAGACTTGTCCTTAAATTATACTTTTAAAAAAATTATGTGTTGTGGACATACTAAGTGAACTTATGATACTGATTTTAAAAGAAGAAATTAATTTTAAACAAGATTTTTTAGGTTTCAGAGTTAAATTTCACTAATCCACTTTGATATTACAAATGAAGAAAGTAAGGGTAAGTAACTTGACAGATATTCCATTAGCATAGTGCTGAAATGAATACTAACCTTTCTCCAGTTAGAGATTGTCAGTCATGTGTGATATTGAACCCTTGGAGACATTTGGCAATGATTGCAGAGAGATTGATTATGGTTTCTAGAGTGCAGAGTTCCAGGATGCTGTTAGATATCTTATATCCTATAGGCCATCCTTTCACAGCAGGGAATCATTTAGTCAAAAATGTCAGTAAGTACAAAATTCAGAGGTTCAGAAAATCTAGACACTAACTATGTCAGTTAAGTTAATGCACCATGTTAAAATACATTCTAATTGTGTAATGGAAATCTATTCTTGCTATTGATGTCCAATGCAACTGTCTCTCACTGAGAGACTCTTTTTAAACTCTGATTAAAGTTCTGTTACATTACTTATTTGTATATAACTACTTACTCCTAAAATTAAGTTACTAAAATTTCAACGTCTTATTGTGTCTATGGATCAGTAGCTTGAGAGCAGCTTGTTTGAGATGTCCCAGTTTCTAATGTACAGTCAGATACTAGCCAGGGATGCTGTCATCTGGGGGATTGAGTGAGGATGAAAATTTCAGTATCTTCCAAGGCACTTAGTGGCAGAGCTGACAAATTGGTTCTGGATGTTGGTTTCCTTAATTTCTCTCCACATGGGCTTCTTCACAGGCCTTCTTGATTGCCCTCAATGGTAGGAAAAGCAAGTCAAGAAATAGTAAGATTTGCAAAACATTTTATGTTAGTCTTAGAAGTTACACACCAGGTTTTCAGCAATACTCTGTGTGTCACACAGCATCTCTGACTCATTTGGTAAGGAACTACACAAAATTTGATCCACTAGTTGTGAAAATCATTGGGAATAAACTTCATTGTTGGTTATTACACTTTGTTACTTCCATTGTGTGCCCCCACTGCATTCTACACCAAATTTCAAAGGTACAAATTGAGTCATCTCTGCCCCAATCAATATCAAGAGAAAACAAGGAGGGATTATCACATGCGAGAGAATTTTTGGCCAAGGGTTTGCAGATGTGCACATCTTATCCTACTGAACAAAAACCATAGGGGTGCTTGGAAAAAATGGCATTGATCTATGTACTTAGGAATAAGGTATGGCATAACATCTACCAGTCTGTGCCATAGAGGGTTACATAGCACAATGTATTAGGCAATGTCATTCAGAAATGCCATTCACTTTAGAAATCAAAAAATGTGGGCATATAATTTGCACAATATCACTAATAATTGGTATGAGAGTCATTATCCAAAGACTATATTATACCCTTTGGTGTCACATTATTCTTTTTATTCCAACATAGTAAAAATGAAACTTCACTCCTTCTAAATGCTATGTTCTAAATCCATGAAGGACAGTAATCTTCTTTGTGCTTTATAATGGGTAGCACCTTTAGAATATGCGGTGCCATTTTATGTTTTATACAAAAAATTAAATTATTCAAAATGATAAATCCAATATACAAATATACAAAATTCAAACATATGTCAGTCTATTCCAAAAGCTATGAATATTTTCACTGATACTACCAAATTGTTATTCCTCCTCTCTTATATCCAAAAAATATCAGTGAAGCTTTAAATGTTTTTAGTTATTTCTTATTAGAATTCCATTTATTGATAATTATCTAAACATCCTAGATATATCTAAAATTGCAAAACTTTTCTTTAACCTTGTACAGAAGAACATAATGTGAAATAAGTCTAGCATCTAAACAGCATTGTGTTAAAGGTGCTTTTACCATATTTAGAAGCATTTTTGAAGGGTGACTTCATGCATGCAAATAAAGTATTGCATAAACAAAGAAATTTAGTTATAGAATATTTAAATGATGTCAGCTAGAAGCCACAAATACTTTTAAGGACAGATTGCAGAGAAATCTACTAGAAGCCAAATATTCTCTTCAAAAGAAATTTTTTAGATGCAGAGTACACTTCTTATTCCCCATATATTTGGTATGACAGACTACTCGATGTAGTGCAATGCTTGGAAAGGCATTTTATGATCAAATGATGATTACTTTAGGGTGATGAGATTTGAAAGGTGTGCAAATATGCTCTTTGAAGAAAGAGTCATTTACCTCTGAAAAGCAGCATTACTAGAAAACCTATACATTTGGAATTAAGTGGCAAGCCAAGTGAGCCCCACAGTATTTGGTTGGCTCTTAATCAGCAACATTTCCAGAAAACATCCAGTGTTGAGCTAAAAAAATGAAAATGTGGTTAAGTATTGGGAAAATTTTTCACTTTTCATTCTTAGCAGAGAGCTAAATTGGGCCTAAAAACACATATTAAGGCATATAGGGACAATTGTTCCAGAGTATGCTCACAGATTACTGACTTCTTCATTACTCTTCTCTTAAATTCCATTCTAGAAAGACTTTAAGTTGTGTTATTATGTTGCTAGTTATTATTATGTTGCTAGTTGTATTGATGTTACTTTTGTGTGTGTGTGTTTGTGTGTGTGTGATTTGAGGGGTACCATTTTCATTATTTTAAGTTGCAAGTGTTTTTTAACTTTGGATATAGCTTATATTAGCATTCCTAGTCAAAAGTGACAACTTTCTGCATATTACTAATCAAAATACATGAGGAGTGGAGGATTTTCTAGGCCTGCTGACTCTTTCCCCTTGCATTTTCACTGCGAATAGCATCCTTTCCATCATCACCAACGCCAACAAATGCTGTATATTTGTTTTGATGGCTAAAGAATAAAGTCTTTCTTTCCTCCCCACATCCTTGTCTTTCTCAAAGGTGAAGCTACCTAATGCAGTATACTTTTATGTACTTTAACAATATCACATTCAACAGAAGAGCTCTTATATATTTCCCCACCCATTAATAAGCATACATAAGGGAAAGAACAAATCTGTTGAAATAAAGAAATGTCATGCACTAGAAAACTATCAGCTTTACAGTTAAATATTGCATTAAAACATTGCAGTAATTGCTTAACTTCCAGAGCTTTTTTAACCTCATTTTTGAAATTAGAATTACTAAAATTTGTATACATGCATTGTTGTGACAATTAAATGCAGATCATTTACAAAATAACCGACCTTAAGACTCATTCAAACAAATAAGGTACATTGTACATCGATGTACAGTTTCATTGCATGAGACATTTTCCAGGTATCACCACACAGGCTGTGCTGTCCAAAAGGTGCCAGGCCATCAGGAAAATGCATGTATTTCATTTTCTTTTCATAAAAATGTTCTTGGAGTCAGCATTGTGTTGCAGCAGGTTAAGTCACCACCTTAGACACCGACTTGCCGTATGAGTGATGGTTCTAGTCTCAGCTGCTCTACTTCTGATCCAGCTTCCTAGTAACATGTCTGGGAAAGCAGCAAAAGAAGGACCAAGTACTTGGGTCCCTGTGACCCATGTGTGAGAATCAGATGAACTCCAAGGCTCCTGACTTTGATGTGGCCATTTGGAAAGTGAGCCAGTGAAGGAAAGATCTGATTCTCTCTCTCTCCCTCTTGTCTCTGTAACTCTGCCTCTCAAAGAACAAAGAAACAAAAGACCCTTGACTGTTGATGAGCAACTTGATATGTTATCCCTCTTAGTATTTTTTTTTTGTTTGTTCTACTTAATACTTTTGGTTGAATACTGTAATCAATACACAATTCTTCTTAAGTGCTGAAACTTAACTGAAAAGTGATTGCTGTTAAATGTAAGAGTGGGAATAAGAGAGGGAAGAGATGTGCAATTCGGGAATGCTCAAGCTGACTTGCCTCAAATGGTAGAGTTAGAAACATACCAGGGGATTCCAATTCAATCCCATCAAGGTGGCATGTACCAATGCCATCTCACTAGTCCCAGTGATCAATTTCTGTTCACAATTGATCATAATGATAGGACTAAGAACCAAAGGGACCACATAAACAAGACTAGTGTCTGCAAATACTAGCTGATAGAATAAAAAAAGGGAGAGAATGATCCAACATGGGAAGTAAGATACACAGCAGACCCATAGAATGGCAGATGTCCTAAACAGCACTCTGACCTCAGAATCAGCCCTTAAGGCATGCGGATCTGGCTGAAAAGCCCATGAGAGTATTTCAGGCATGGAAAGCCAAGACACTCTGGGGAAGTAAAAAAAAAAAAAAAAAAAAAAAACCTAAATGAAAGATCTCTGTGCCCGGTGCCGCGGCTCACTAGGCTAATCCTCCGCCTAGCGGCGCCGGCACACCGGGTTCTAGTCCCGGTTGGGGCGCCGGATTCTGTCCCGGTTGCCCCTCTTCCAGGCCAGCTCTCTGCTGTGGCCAGGGAGTGCAGTGGAGGATGGCCCAAGTGCTTGGGCCCTGCACCCCATGGGAGACCAGGAAAAGCACCTGGCTCCTGGCTCCTGCCATCGGATCAGCGCGGTGTGCCGGCCGCAGCACGCCGGCCGCGGCAGCCATTGGAGGGTGAACCAACGGCAAAAGGAAGACCTTTCTCTCTGTCTCTCTCTCTCACTGTCCACTCTGCCTGTCAAAAAAAAAAAAATCTCTGTGAGTGAGATCCCAGTGGAAACAACGGGTCATCAAAGAAGGAGGTACCTTTCTCTGAAGGGAGGAAAGAACTTCCACTTTGACCATGGCCTTGTCTAAATATGATCAGAGTCAGTGAACTCAGGGGGCTTCCATAGCCTTGGCAGCTCATGACAAGAGCCTAGGGTGATTACTGATGCCATAAACAAGAGTGTCAATTTGTTAAGTCAACAACAGGAGTCACTGTGCACTTACTCCTCATGTAGGATCTCTGTCCTTAGTGTGCTGTACATTGAGATTTAATGCTATAACTAGTACTCAAACAGCATTTTTCACTTTATGTTTCTGTGTGGGAGCAAACTGTTGAAATCTTTACTTAATGTATGCTAAACTGATCTTCTGTATATAAAGAGAAACGAAAATGAATCTTGATGTGAATTGAAGGGGAGAGGGAGTGGGAAAAGGGAGGGTTGCGGGTCGGAGGGACATTATGGGGGGGAAGCCATTGTAATCCATAAGCTGTACTTTGGAAATTTATATTCATTAAATAAAAGTTTAAAAAAAATGGTCATCCTTACTATCTCAATGTTTTTATTTATATGTTTGCACAGCATATAGTCATATTCTTAATAGCATAAATAAGCTAATCTCATTTGAAGCTCTGCTTTCACACATCTGTGTGATGGGGGACATACATACAATCTGGTGGATATTTACTTGATTTTCTGAGTTTCTAAGTTCAACTGCAATGAAATTCTTTCTCACTCTAAGACCTCTTACTGCATAAAGAAATGCAAGCCATTTAAAGGATCTTCAGAAACACAGTTATTTTGCAAACAAACAATAAAACTTCAGAATTACAGCCATACCATTACCTAAGTGAAGTATGTTCTTAAGCTGCAACTGTTTACTTCTTATATTACATCAAGCTGGCAACAGTAAGGCAAAATTATTCCACTGAAAGAACCTAAGCTGTTTGATCTTTTTGTTGTTATTGTTATCAGTTATTTACTTTGATTCTTCCTGAGAAACTTAGAATATCAATTTCTGAGACTAAATTCCATTTTTAAGAATAAAAAAAATAGATCATAGGTAGTCCTAGAGCTGAGGGATAGCTTTGATTTTTGGTAAAATTTGTGAGTCACAGTTTTCTGGTCAATCGTATGCTACCCTCCAATTTTTAAATGATTTATTCTATTTATTTGAAAGGCAGAATAACACACGCAGAGAGAGAGGGAGAGAGAGAGAGAAAGAGAAAGAGAGAGAGAGAGGTGTTCCATCCACTGGTTCACTCCCTAAATAGTTGCCATGACAAAGAATGGACCAGGCCAAAGCCAGGAGCCAGGAGCTTCTTCTGGGTATCCTATGTGGGTGCAGGAGCCCAAGCACTAGGCCATCCTCCATTGCTTCCCCAGATGCATTAGCCTGGAGCTGACTTGGAAGTAGAGCAGCCAGGACTGGAACCAGTGCCCATAAGGGATGCTGACACTGCAGGCAGTGGCTTAACCAGCTACACCACAATGCTTCCCTCCACCCTACAATTTATATTTCTCTTTCTACAGGTTGAAGATCTCATCTATTGGGTGTCTGGGCATATGAGTTTTTTTTTTTTTTTCAGTCTTTTAGGAAAAATATTATAAGTATTTTTTTTCTTTCTTTTTTTTTTATACTTTTATTTAATGCATATAAATTTCCAAAGTACGACTTATGGATTACAATGGCTTCCTCCCCATACCGTCCCTCCCACCCACAACCCTCCCCTTTCCCACTCCCTCTCCCCTTCCATTCACATCAAGATTCATTTTTGATTATCTTAATATACAGAAGATCAGCTTAGTATACATCAAGTATGGATTTCAACAGTTTGCTCCCACACAGAAACATAAAGTGAAAAATAATAGATGATTTTTTTTTAAATGATGATGAAATCAGATCAGACCTAGTGTCATGTTTAATCCCAGTGAGAGTCAAGTTGGGAATTGATAATTTCTTTTTTTTTTTTTTTTTTTTTTTTTTTTACAGAGGATCAGTTTAGTATGCATTAAGTAAGGATTTCAACAGTTTGCACCCCCATAGAAACACAAAGTGATAAGCCTCAGTGAGGTTTTTTGGAATCTTCATTCTATTAGTATCCATTTTCATGGATGTGGGGATGACAAATTTATGGTGCATTTTACACAAAAGAACCCAATAGAAGGAAGGAGATCCAGTCACAGGTAGCAAGCCACTGCTCAGCTACTGCAGGAAAACCATCTTCTGGCTTCTGTGGGGCCAAGGGTGATCTATCAGAAAGGTCCTAGGGGTGATGCTGGCTCACCTTTCCCCCAAGCTGACTGGGGGCTTTTTGCCATGATTCAACAAGTTTTGAAGTGCATCTTCAGTGGGATATTTAGGCATTTTGCAAACCTTTACTACCCTGATGTCATCATTCCTGTAACCACCAACCTTCTTCTTTTTTCTGTTCAATCCTGGAGTAAGGAGCTGAGAACTTCCTCTGTACATGGCTTTTCTGGACCAGATAGCATGCAGGAAGTATCTGCTCATTCCTCTCAGGAGGACACCTATTTGACTGCAGTAGGGCTTCCTCTTGTTGGCCTCTTTATCCTTAAGGTTACTGTTTATAACATTATCGCTATCATTGTTTCTTAGCTGGAGATTTCTTCTTAGTGTTCAGCTTTCAAACTAGACATTTTTTTTACCTGCCATCTTGCAAGACGGGAAAGTATTCTGACTCTATCTAGTCTCCACCACTTAAAATCACATAATTTTGTTCATGCTTCCTATCTACTCTGAGCCTAATTGTCTCTTTGTATTATAAGTTTAATGGTAAAATAGTAAAGTGCCTAAGCTGCAAATGATTCCCATTAACTGTTTCTGTTATGGAGATTCAAGCCCTCTAGACTTCTGGCTCACATCCTAGCAGGCAGCAAAGTTGAAAGTGCTGGATAAGATAGATAATAACTTGACACATCCTCAATGAGTATTATGTGTCATTGGTCCTCAGGCACGTGAGATGCCAGGGACTGAAGGGAATGCTTCCTGTCCCATGTCCCTTTTTATTTTAGAGGTTTATGGTATTTTGAAGACTTAAAAGTCTTTAGCAAGTAACAAAAGAAATCACCTAAAAAAACTTCAAGGAGAAAAAATTTTCCAAACCTTATCATAAAGAAAGGCAAACTATTGGCAATTTAGTGATGGTCTTGAAAATCATGACACTATGACTATGGGAATGTGTGTGCAGGCACACAGTCATAACACATGTGACATTGTGAGCATGTTTTTATCTACTGTATGTGGTAGGCAGAATTTCATGGCAAGAAATATGCATTCATATTATCTTTTTAAGTCTGTATTGCTTTATTTTGAGGAAATTCATCTTAAAAATGTATCAGTTCTCTACTGAAATATATCTGTTATGTGAATTTCAAAGAAGTAACTATTTAGGTCATGCAGCTGATGAATATTGGAAGAGAAAAATAAAACCAGATCTTTCTGCTTTCAAAGCCCATGCTCCCCCACTATGGAATACTTGCTTGCTTTCCAAACATAGCATTTCCAATTATTTGACTGTGTAATATTGACCCAGACAAATCACTCTGAGTTCTAAAAATGAAGCTAATATTGCAGATTAAATAGTTCATTCACTGTTGCCTGATGCTCTTTTAGAGGAAGGTTCTTGCCAACATATGTGTATCTCCCTGTGCTTAGAATGTGACGACATTACATAAACATCCCCTGTTCTACATTATTTTGAAAGGCAACATGGAAAATTCCACCATATAAGTGCCCCCAGCTGCATTAGTAGACACATTAGCCTTAGGTTTAGCTTGAACTGAAGTAAAATGAGCAGTTAGAGTAATAAAACAATGCTCACCAGTCATCTGGCATTGTGTTAACCCAGTCATAAACTGCATGTTATGATGTAACACCCACCGGGCCTAATTATTCCTTTTTATGTACAGAAGAGCACAAGCTGTGCAACCTTTGGAAGTACTGACTACTCAGAAAGCCTTCCCTTCCTCTCTCCTCCCACTCTCTGCCCACAATAGGAATTGTCCCATCAAGGCTCTGTTCTGCTAAACAAGAGAACAGAATCTTTGGTAATTGATAGTCTCTGTTCGGGCTTGGAGTGGAGCACAAGCCTGCAATTGCCACTCCTCTACTCCCGCATATTTAATGGATTTCCAGTGCCAATGAGGAAAAAAATATTTAACACAGTACAAGGTCCTCATTGATATAGATAGCCAGGCTTGCCTTCACAACAATGGTTTTACCACTGTTTCTCTATAATCCTTGTATTCCCTTATGTTACGAGCATTTGTTCATTGCTTTCCAGAAACAGCACTATCACCTCACCATAATCTCACTACCTCTTCTGTCAATATTTTCTTCCCTCTCTTATCTATGTGAATTCAGTCTTTTCACTCTGAAGCTAATATACCACCCACTAAAGTCCTCTTCCAAACCACTTCTTCCATACCACCTCGATGCCTCATTTCATTCTGTAGCACTTATTTGCTCCTAAGTTTTATTGCTTGTGCACATGATACATTTTTCTCTGCCAATTAAAGAATTGTCCTTTACCCTGTCTCTACCAGTCTAAACTCTAACATACTGTCTTAGGTACTCACATATCGATTGATTAACTTCCTTGGAACAGAGAACTTGCCCTTCCTGAGAAAAGCTTTCACATTATAGTGAATTAGGAACTTACGTTAGGTCAGTGCCAGTGCACTACTGAACACCTGTGAATGCAGGTAGTATCTATAACACTTCAACAGTCTCAGATGTGAAAAGAAAGTAGGTTTAATGTATTTGGTAATAATAGAAGATGTAATTTCCTGAAAGTACTTTTTACCAAAGAAGACTTGGATATAACCTAGACTGCTTAGGACTAAAGTAAAATGTTGATCTTTTAAACTGTCATGCTGGTTTAATACAAGGAATATTTAAAGAAGCCTTTAGCTGTTTTGCTGTTCTCATATTATAGGCAAATAGTCATAGTTTATCTTCTGCTGGGCTGTTTTAGGGTCTTCTAAGCCAATCTCAATAGGTAAATATCAATTGTTCAGCCATAAAAGTCCATAAAAACCAGAGTTCCAGAAAGAGCATTATGTTTAGCATACAGTAATGTGTTTGTCTGTGTTTTATAAGCCCTGTGCAACAAAAATGGCAGTATGAATACCAACAATATGATATTTCTGTTACTCTCTGGGACACTTAATAATATTAGCAATATGTTTCAATCAAGCTCACACTGCATTTATTAGGAAAATTTATGTGGTTTTCTTTTTCAATTTGAAGCTAATACACTGCTAAAAAGAACTCCAACTAACTGTGTGGTATCAATTCTTGTGTACCAGATAATGTTTATAACAGCATACCATGGGACATTACTTTCAGAATGACTTGAAAGCCAAATCATGAATTTGGAGGACTATATGAGTTCCCATTACCAATTTCTAGCAACCCAGACTATCCTATGAGACATAAACCAAAGCAACTGCACATCATAAATGTAGCCTCAGATCTATTCATCTTGTTAATCACTCCTCTAATATAATTCTCTACCTAGGCCCTGCAAGGTAAACATATAAGTTTAAATCAATCCGATTTTAATGATATTGAAGATATTATTCCTCATCCAAATGAATATATGTTTGCCCTTTTATACAGAAGGAAATGTTTAATCATTTTCCATTTATCAATAGATTATTGATTTACATGCTATATAATTACAAATATTCTCTAATCCAATAATCAATATATCAGTAATGTTTATTTTAATTCAGGATTTGGAGAGTTTCTTTCCTTTTATATAAGACTAATGCAAGGCCAGCGCAGAGGCTCACTTGGCTAATCCTCTGCCTGCGGCGCTGGCACCCAGGGCTCTAGTTCCGGTTGGGGCGCCGGATTCTGTCCTGGTTGCTCCTCTTCCTGTCCAGCTCTCTGCTGTGGCCCGGGAGGGCAGTGGAGGATGGTCCAAGTGCTTGGGCCCTGCGCCTGCATGGGAAACCAGGAAGAAGCACCTGGCTCCTGGCTTCAGATCGGCACAGTACACCAGCTGCAGTGCGCCAGCCATAGCGGCCATTGGGTGGGGGGGTGAACCAAGGGAAGGAAGACCTTTCTCTCTGTCTCTCTCTCACTGTCTAACTCTGCCTATCAAATAAAAAAGAAAAAAAAGACTAATGCAACTGAAAGCGGAAGTACTCTATCCTGATGTCCTTGAATCTCCTTCTCTCTCTGTAAGCCTTTACCTGAGCTTTCTGTGCTTTGTTAATGATGTACACATAAGAGCCGGCGCCGTGGCTCAATAGGCTAATCCTCCACCTTGCGGCGCCGGCACACCGGGTTCTAGTCCCGGTTGGGGCGCCGGATTCTGTCCCGGTTGCCCCTCTTCCAGGCCAGCTCTCTGCTATGGCCAGGGAGTGCAGTGGAGGATGGCCCAGGTGCTTGGGCCCTGCACCCCATGGGAGACCAGGAAAAGCACCTGGCTCCTGGCTCCTGCCAGGATCAGCGCGGTGCGCCGGCTGCAGCGGCGGCCATTGGAGGGTGAACCAACGGCAAAAAGGAAGACCTTTCTCTCTGTCTCTCTCTCTCACTGTCCACTCTGCCTGTCAAAAAAAAAAAAAAAAAAATGATGTACACATAAGACTCCTTCTCTGTGGATTACCCTCAGGCTAGAAGAGCCATGTTGACCTGCAAGCACTGAGAGTTTACAATCTTTGGGTGCAATCCTTAGTCAGTGGCACACAGATTGACAGGTTGCAGTGTGAGAGCTAAATGCTCTGGCCTTCCAACAGAAACTTCTTTCAGTAAAATAGCTGAAAACGCTTTCCATAGGCCCTTCCATCTAATCATAGCCTGGCTTAGCATCTTCTCTTCTTTTCCTTACTTCTCCTTTCACCAGTTTATTATAGGAGTTTGTCCTCATAATTGTCTTGAATATAAATTCTCACCACAGGTTCTGCTTCTGAGAAACTTCAACTAAAAAGCTTGCCTTCTACTTAGATATATGCTTACTAGATACGAATTATCAGTGAAGAATGATAAAAAATTATTTATGATATTAGTAACCTATTTTTAGTGACAGTTCTTATTACAGCTCATTGTGAGAGAAGAGGGCTTCAGAAGTCAGAGAAACAATCAAAGTCAATTTGGTTGATCACTATCTGAACAATACCGGACAAATGAAATAGCGTTTTGGAATTTGTTTTCTCAATTTTATTGGAAAAAAAAATCTCTATAAGGATATATTAAACAGTAAATGAACAAGTCTAGCTTAGGGTTTTACTCATAGATTTCCTGGCTATGTTTGTTACACTTTTTCCTACCCATCCCTCTACTTGGAAATGTTGACTAATCAATTCACAGAAGAAGGAATGTTAGTTAACTTACTGCATACAATTGTTCTGACCTCTGATAATTTAGGGAAGGATGAGGAATGTTAAGAATGTAAAAGATGGGGCCAGCACAATGGCACAGTAGGTTAATCCTCTGCCTGCGGTGCCTGCAGCCCATATGGTTGCCGGTTCTAGTCCCAACTGCTCCTCTTCCAGTCCAGCTCTCTGCTGTGGCCCAGGAAAGCAGTAGAAGATGGCCCAAGTCCTTGGGCCCCTGCGCCCACGTGGGAGACCAGGAAGAAGCTCTTGGCTCTTGGCTTTGGATCGGAGCAGCTCCGGCCATTGTGGCCATTTGGAGAGCGAACCAAGGGATAGAAGACCTTTCTCTCTGTCTCTCCCTCTAACTATTTGTAACTCTACTCTCAAATAAATAAATAAAATCTTAAAAAAAAAAAAAAGATGTTAGGAGTGTAAAAGATAGAAAGGCACGGGATTCAGAAATACTTTGATTCTATGTATGTAGTGATGGACTTACCACAATCCAGAAAGCCAATACTGCTTTCTTTCTTTGTTTCTCCAAGTAAGATATAATCTTCAAATTCAACTACAAATGTCTTTATAGTAGAAATGTTTTAAAAGATCCAGATATTAGGGGAAAATAAAACTTTAGAAATTTATAGAAGAAATCTAAGCCCTTGATATTTCATTTATTACAAACATAGTTATGCTGCTTATAGATTTTGTCTATAGGCTAAGAGCACTACAGTGGTCATATAGTTACAATTATTTGTCTACCTAACATCTATGATCCCTTCCTATTCCTGAGAGAAATCCAATTATGTTTCTGTGTTTAGCTTTTTTGAGGCAACTGTCATGCAAAAAGATCTGCATTCAACTACATCTCAATGAGAATACCTGAATGGTACAGAAAGTTTCACTTTCATTGTCTACCATTATAGATAGTATATGTTATATATGTTATATAGTATATGCTATATATGTTACATGACCTGATTTGACCCAGTAGATTTTGAGGAAACTATTTGTGGATTTTTTTTCAAACATCATCCCTGCATATTGAGATGACAATCAGAATTAAGTTGTTAATCCCTCTTCACTTTCACAGGCTATTAAAGGTTATCTATGTGTAATTTGTAATCCTGGCAGCAGTCTCAGAATTGGACAGAAAAAGAAGCTGTAAACTCAACAGAAGAAGAAGTTGTAATGGCTATGATCTAAAAAAATAAAAAAAAAAAAAAAAAAAAAACTAACAAATGCTGGTGACTAATTGGAGATAAAGTACCCTAATAACACTGTTAATGGGAATGTAGACTAGTACAACCAATAAAAAAGACATTATTGCCGGCGCCGTGGCTCAATAGGCTAATCCTCCACCTTGCGGCGCCGGCACACCGGGTTCTAGTCCCGGTTGGGGCGCCGGATTCTGTCCCGGTTGCCCCTCTTCCAGGCCAGCTCTCTGCTATGGCCAGGGAGTGCAGTGGAGGATGGCCCAGGTGCTTGGGCCCTGCACCCCATGGGAGACCAGGAAAAGCACTTGTCTCCTGGCTCCTGCCAGGATCAGCGCGGTGCGCCGGCTGCAGCGGCGGCCATTGGAGGGTGAACCAACGGCAAAGGAAGACCTTTCTCTCTGTCTCTCTCTCTCACTGTCCACTCTGCCTGTAAAAAAAAAAAAAAAAAAAAAAAAAAAAAAAAAAAAAAAAAGACATTATGGAGATTCCTCAAAAATCTGAAAATTAATCTACCATATGACCCAATCATCACACTTCTGAAAGTTTACCTAAAGCAAATGAAAGCATCACATGAAAGAGTTATGTTTATGGCAGCTCAATTCAGAGTAGCTAAGATATGGAATCAACCCAGATGTCTATCAGTTGAAGACTGAATAAAGAAAATATACATGATGGAATACTACTCAGCCTTACAAAATGAAATACTTGCAACAAAATGGATGCAACTTGAGACCCTTATGTTTGGTGAAATGCACCAGACCCAAATGACAAATATATGTTTTCTCTGGTTTGTAGTAGTTAATATATAGAATACAAAAAAGTAATGTATATGAGAGAAATTGAAATCTTGAGATTTGATTTTTTGATCCCCCAAATGACTTTTATTCTGATATATTTTGAAAAGGTTTACTTTTCAAAGGACAGGGTTCAACCAGACAGAAGCCAGGAGGCGGAATCTTCATCTGGGTCTCCTAGTGACAGAGACACGAAGATTTGATTATTGTTTTTAGGCCTTGTCTGTACTTTGACAGAATAGTGGTCTTTCTACTGTCTGCTTGTAAGATTCTTTATTTAGTGGAGAATTAATCTTGTGATTATAGAATAAATTGAAAATATGGTGTTGCAAAAATTAAGAGAAAAAAGGAAGAAGGAAGGAAGGAGGAATGGATAGAGGGAGGAAATGGAGGGTTTAAAATATTATGTAGTTGAAATTGTATATATGGAATCTTTTATTTTTATGCAAATTAAAAATAATATTTCTTAAAAAAGAAGAAACTAAAGAAAGGAAGTAAACCTATGAAAAATTCAGGGAAATTAAAGGAGAGAAACCAAATTTGGAAGAGTCATTTCTTTGAAGTACTATGTGTATAAACTAATAAATTTCCATATCTAAAAAGTCAATGTGAATGAGTCTCTTAGTTTCCTGGGACTTTAGTAAAAAATTACAACTTGTGGCTTAAAAATACAGAAAGGGATTTTCTCATAGTTCTAGAGACCAGAAGTCTGAAATTATGGAACTGGCAATGTTCGTTACTTCTGTAGGCTCTGGGGGAGAATCTGTTCCAGGGCTCTCTCTTGGCTTCTACCAGCTGCCAGGAATCCTTGGCATTTAGCCTCATCATTCCAACTCTGTCTCAGTCTTCTCTTTTGTTCTATGTTTTTTGTGTTTCAAATGGCTCTCTCCTCTCTCCTATAAGAACAATAGTCACTGGATTTGGGACCCACCCAAAGTCTAGAATGATATCAACTAGAGTGAGTTCCTTAACACAAGTAAAACTAGTAGGACACTATTTCTAAATAAGATCATATTCACAGGAATCAGTGGTGAAGGCTTTTACTTTTTTTTTTTTTTTGGTGGAGGAGGATGCATAATTCAACACAATATAAACCAGAGGTTTTTTTTTGCTTTTCTTTTTGATTTTGTAATTCACTGGCAAAACCATTCTGATTGACAAACCCCTACTCAGAATTCTGGTCTTATAAGATGACTGAATTTTATAATTTAAACTTCTGAACATGTTAGGAGTTATCTCATCTAATGCTTCCTTTATAATAACAATCCTCTTTAGGGAATCCTTAAAGAACTGTCTGATACTGCATCTAATGACTCCCAAGCTATATAATCTTCACAATAGAGATTCATAGGTAAAATCATATTTATCTTTTGAGGATCCCAAATCACATAGTTCACTATATGAAAGAGAACTTAAAAATCCTACTGGATCCATAAAATATATGGTATCAACAGTAATTCTCTACATGAGTTTGTTAGATTAACAGATAGAAGGGGAAAAAAGTACTATTTCAAATTAGTAATAAAATTTCTAGATGGTTTATTCTCTGGGAGTTTATTATTAATACTTGTAAGTGACAAATGCTTCTATTATACACAGGAATATGTTGAAATGAAGTTTGTGGACTTTGAGTAGTAAATAAATGTTAAGAGCTTATTTCCCTTAGCAGGCAATACAATTAGGGAAATGGAGAATTCAGAGGTAAAACAAAAAAAAAATTATTTATCTGATTTCAGGGTAGTTTACCTATTTGTTTGATTAACAACCAATGGATCAGGGCCAGCTCTGCAGCATAGTGGGTAAATCTGCTGCCTGCATTGCCAGCTTCCCATTTGGGCACCAGTTCGAGTATAGGCTGCTCCACTTGTGATCCAGCTCTCTGCTATGGCCTGCGAAAGCAGAAGATGGCCCAAGTCCTTGAGCCCCTACACCCCCATGGGAGTCCCAGAAGAGGCTCCTGGCTCCTGGCTTTGGATCAGCAGAGCTCCAGCCATTGCAACAAAATAAAGAGTGAACTAGCAGATGGAAGATCTCTGTCTCTCTCTGCCTCTCCTTCTATCTCTGTGTAACTCTGACTTTCAAATAAATAAATAAATCTTAAAAAAAGAAACAAGCAATGGATCCCTTCATATTTCTTGCCATTTCCTTTAAAAACTACAAATAAATAATTTTTGATGCTCTATAAAGAGAATCAATTTATAAGCAAATGCATTATTGTGTAGAGATTGTCAGACATCTTTTAAAGTAGCATTTGTATACAGGTTCCTCAAAAAAACTCTTCTCCTACTAGATTTGGGTCTGGTTTGCTGCAGTTTTTCTAGATCCTTGAGATGCGTGGAAAGCTCATTTATTTGGTGCCTTTCCAATTTTTTTTTTTTTTTTTTTTTTGACAGGCAGAGTGGACAGTGAGAGAGAGAGAGACAGAGAGAAAGGTCTTCCTTTGCCGTTGGTTCACCCTCCAATGGCCGCCATGGCCGGTGTGCTGTGGCCAGCACACCTCGCTGATCCGATGGCAGTAGCCAGGTACTTACCCTGGTCTCCCATGGGGTGCAGGGCCCAAGCACTTGAGCCATCCTCCACTGCACTCCCTGGCCACAGCAGAGAGCTGGCCTGGAAGAGGGGCAACCGGGACAGAATCCGGCGCACCGACCAGGACTAGAACCCTGTGTGCCGGCGCCACAAGGCGGAGGATTAGCCTAGTGAGCCGCGGCGCCAGCCCCAATTTCTTGATGTAGGCACCTATTGATATAAACTTTCCTCTCAACACTGCTTTTGCCATATCCAGATACTTATAAATATTTTCTTCACTGTAATTCAGAAATCACACTGTATGCTATAATATATCCTTGTTTCCCCATTTTATGATCTTTGTCATGAATCCCATGTTGTTTGGTATAGAAATATCTATACATGTTATTAAAATACTATGTATGTGTACATATAAATAATGATAACATGTGATAAGTATATGTCAAAATGTTCATTCTTTGTTATTATTAAGTGGTATTCCTTTATACAGATAATGCAATGATTTGTTTATCACTCACCAGTTTTGGATATTTGGACTGGTTCCCATTTTTAACTGTGATGAAAAAAGCTGCAATGAACAGCAACAACAAAGTTGTTAAATCTATGTGAGTTCATTGGACTTTCTTTATACTTTGTAGTTTAACTATTTTTAAATAAAAAGACAATGAAAAGAGTCACATAATATTGTGGATAAAACGTTAAATTTATGAGTATACAGTGATATTATATACATATATTATATAAATACACATATATATCTCTTAAACAGTATTGAGGAAGCCATGTGAACAGATTAGGGGCTTTGATGTGAGTTTTGTGATCTGAACCTCAGGAAAGAACATCGCAGATTTCTAGGAGTCTATAGATACAAACATGAACAGACCTCTTTCCAAATAATTGTCATCATGCGTATTCATTCAGATGTTGACACAAAAAGTCGCAACCATTTCACAACACCTTACAAGTAGTAAAAATTAAAAAAAAATCATTCAATAAACATCTCAAGAAAATTTGATACCATGACAGGGATGCTTCACAGAGGCTTTGGATTCCATTTCTGCCTTCCCCTCTTCCAAGTCCATGCTCTAGTTTCTATTTAATTCTTTTTTCCATTACAAGATTTAAAAAAAATCAAGATTTCACTGAACAATACAAAACTATCTTCTACGTACCTATTAGAATAATATAATGACAAAACTCTCATGGCACCGAATGCTAGTGAGGATTTTGAGCAACATGAACTTTCATTTTTTCACTCACAAGACTGCACAGGTTCAAGTCACTTTGGAAGATAGTGTTTCAGTTTGTCATAAAATTAAATATATGATTACTGTACACTTTAGAAATCATACTTCCTGTTATTTATCCAATGAGTTGAAAACACTTGTCTAAACACACACACACACACAGAGACACACAAAACTGTGTAAAGGTGTTTATGGAAGCGGTATTCATAGTTTCCAGAACTTGGAATCAACCATAATGCCTTTCAGTAGGTGAATGGATAAATAAACTCTGTTACAATCAGATGGTAGATATTATTTTGCATTTACAATAAGTGAGCCATGAAGAAAGCTTAAATGCACATCACTAACTAAAAGAAGTTAATCTACAAACAGTAAAGATTGTTCGGACATCTGGACAAGGCAAAATGTGAACACAATAATATAAGTAGTTTCCAGTGTTTAGGAGACAGGAAGGGATATATGGATAGAGAACCATTTTTAGAGCAATGAAATGATTTTGTTTGATACCACATACATGTTGCATACACGTTAAAACTCATACCATAAGTAAAATACCAGGAGTGAAAGCTAATGTAAACTATAAGTATGTGTTAAGTAAACATGTAGACTACGGACGTAAAGTGTTAATGGCGAGTCAGTGCAGGCTCATGGACAGTAAGAACCATAGGACTCTAGTGCAGAATGTTGATTGTGGGTGAGACTGTGTATGTGTGGACCCAGGGGATGTATGGGAACTGTATCTTTTGCTCACTTTTATTGTGAATCTAATAATTGCTCTAAAAATTAAGTGTATTGAAAAGAAAACAACTCTGGACTTTATGAAGATATTTTTAAGATAATTGCACAGATAGCTTCCAAAGACTTGCTTTTTAAAATTAATTTTATTTATTTCCAGTTTATTTCTACTTCTTTTTTTTGCAAAGAAACCTTTTATTTAATGAATACAAATTTCATAAGTACAAGTTCTGGAATATAGCTCTTAAGTCATTTTTCTTCTTAGTAATAATAATATATAATAATATTGAATATCATCGAATCATAATAATAATATTCAATTGTTCATTCTACAATATTTATTGTGTGCCTAGCATGGCCTCGAAACTTTTTTATTGGTAATGCATTTAAGGACTAATATCAATGGAAATAAGTAATTTAATTCTCCCTATTGGAAATAAGGGAAAGCATATCTCTCCATTCCCTTCCTTTGGAACACAAAGTTCAGAAAACTGGTAGTTTAAAGTTCTTTTCTTCCTCTTTGAAATGCATGTAAATCTTTTTAAAGTTTAAATAAGCCTCTTTTTTTAAAAAAATATGTATTTATTTATTTGAAAGTCAGAGTTACACAGAGAGAGGAGAAGCAGAGAGAGAGAGAGAGATAGACAGAGAGGTCTTCAATCCTATGGTTCACTCCCCAGTTGGCCTCAATGGCCATAGCTGCTCCGATCCAAAGCCAGGAGCCAGGAGCTTCCTCCAGGGCCCCACACAGGTACAAGGGCCCAAACACTTGGGCCATCTTTTACTGCTTTCCCAGGCCATAACAGAGAGCTGGATTGGAAGTAGAGCTGCGGGGTCTGGAACTGGCGCCACAGACCAGGGCGTTAACCCGCTGTGCCACAGCATGGGCCCCCTAAATAAGCTTCTTGAAAGCTTTAAGACTTGAAGATGTCTTTCTCAAGGACCTGCAAATGAATTATCTCTTTGAAATGTAATCACAAAATGTTAGAGCCCCATCTCTTGGTTTTGGTGGAAGGGTAGCTTTCTAAGCTCATCTGGTACCTCACTCCATTTTCAAAACTGCTTATCATGTAAAATGTTTTTTTTTTTTTCTATTTTTCTCTCGAATAAAACAAAGTAGTTAACAGATGGTCATTCTATTTGTAAAGTGAATTTACAGTGAACTAGCTGTGATAAATGGTGCTGTCAGATGATCTTATATGAGGACTGATTAGTGTTTATTTTAAGAATATATATATATATATATATATAATGGGTTAGAAAAGGGGGCTTTAATTTTGTTCAAGTTTTTTTTTGTTTTGTTTTGTTTTATTTGTTTAAGTTTTTGCCCACTATGCCACAGTGATGGCCCCCTAGTGGTTTTTCTTTTCTAAGATTTATTTTATTCAAAAGACAGAGGCGGAACAGCGGAGAGGAGTGGGATGTGTGGGGAGATCTTGTATGTTCCAGTTTGCTCCTGGAATGGTTGTAATGAAGCCAGGAGCTAGGAATTCCATCCGGGTCTCCAATGTCAATGGCAAGGGCCCAAGCACTTTGGTCGTATTCTACAGCTCTGCCAGGAACATTACAAGGGATTGGAAATGGAACAGCTGAGACTCAAATCAGCAGCCATTTATAGGATGCTGGCATTGCAAATGGAAGCTTAATCCATTGCCATACAGTACCAGCCTCTGAATAGCTTCTTCTGTAATACACACTCTGCATGAACTTTTTGAAGATTCTTCCTATGCATGGACTTAACAAAAAAAAAAAAAAAAAAAAAAAAAAAAAAAAAAAAAAAACCATGTTTTTTTTTGCACCAAAAAAAACACATCTTTTAAGTTAATTTTTCATAAATTTTAAAGTCTTCTTGTCAGAGCCAGCTTTGGGCATAGCAGAAGAAACTGCTGTTTGCGATGCCAACATTCCACATTGGGCACGGGTTCGTATCCCATCTGCTCCACTTCCAATCCCGCTCCCTACTAATGGCCTGGGATAAGCAACAGAGGATGGCCCATGTGTTGGGGCCCCTGCCAGCCATGTGAGAGACAGATGAAACTCCCGTCTCTTGAATTCTGCTGGCATGGCCCTGGCATTTGCAGCCTCTTGGGGAGTGAACCAGTTAATGAAATATCTCTTCCTCTGTCTCTGTAACTCTGATTTTCAAATAAATAAATAAATATTTTTAAAAATTGCTAGGCGGAGATTTCAATTATTTTGCATCAACACATCTTTTAATTCCATTTTCTATACATTTTGAATTCTCAATATAAAAGGATGAGATTTCTTTCTGTCTTTGTAATATTTCAGCAGATGGCTTATGATGTGTGTTGTATTATTGGTCAATGCTTATCTAGTAATAAAATAGTATTTCTCTTCTATCTTTGGGAAGGAGTTTTCTGAGTTGAACAGAAATTCTGTTTTTAATTACATTTCCCCAATTTGGTATCAAAAATCATGCAACAGAATGATTATGGAAATGTGGATACGGATTATGGAGTCCGATAAAATTCTCTCAAGGGAAATAATATTTGAGTAGAAATCTGAATGTTATGAAGGAGCCAGCCATATAAAAGACCTAGGAAGAATAGTCCAAGCAGTGAAGACAGCTAATAGCATACTGCTGAGGCAAAGGTAATCCTGGTTTATTTCAATAACAGAAAGTAGGCCAGAATATGTAAACCTTAGAGAATTATCAAAAAAAAGTAACAAGAAGAAAAGATCTAAATGATCAGTTGTAGTTATGTAGAACTTGGCAGTCATTAAAAAGAATAAAAGAAAAAGATTGCATGTGCAATGTGTATTGTTATCTGGCTAAGTCCTAGAAATTTTACTAGGGTTGTTTTACAGAGAATGGGCTATGAAGGGAAAAGAGCTGTAGCAAAGAAGTAATTAGGAGTCTATTGTAGTTGTCCAGGCAAAAAATATGAGTAGAGTAACAATGGTGGATTCTTAGAGAGTTGACTGCATTTGGACTAAATTTTGGAGGTAGACAACTTCATTCAGAAATGAAGATTAAGAAACACAGATATCAAGAATAACTTCTATGTCCTCATCCTCTGCAGTTATATAAATTATGATACTAGGAAAATTACCATGGTTGGCAAGGCAAACTAATTCTAAGGAAGAAATAAAAAAATTCTGTTGCAGTCATGTAGTGTTAGAGCCATCCATTAGCTATTCAAAGAGAGACACCAAGCTGGCAGCTAGCGATATTCATCTGAAGCTAAGAAATATATTTGGGGAAATCCATAGTTTAGATTGTATTTTAAACCATCAGTCTGAATCATGTCTTCTGCAACAGAGTGGGGCTAGTGATAAAAAAGTTATGCAGGCTGTGCCTTGAGGTATACTGACATTTAGGGGACTGAACGAAGAGGAGATTCCAGAAAAGTAGAATGAGGGGCCATCATCACAGGAGAAAGGAAAGCAAGATTCTGAGGGTTCCCAGCCCAGATCATTAATTTTGATTTAATAAGTTGTCAATAGTGTCAGAGACGGAATTCAATCGTGAGAAGCACGGATATCTGACTTTTGTATTTGAAAAGATAGTCATTGATGACTGATAAGTTCAATTTTGATAGAATCATGGGGAATAAAATTTAATTTGAGTGTAATAAAGAGATGAAGACTGGATACAGACAACTCTTGGTTACCGATGAGAATCATGGCTCCAAGGGTAAAAGGTTGTTTAGTATTTATTTGGTTATTTTTACAGTAGAGGTTGAATTTATCTCAGATTCTAAGACTCAGGCTAGTATGCTCATTGTGTTGTTAAATATATTAATAGTGTTTTCAATTCTTTTAAAAAACCTATAATCATAGTTAAAAATATATATTTGCCAACATCCTTAAAACTTTATTTTTTCCTTATTATTTTGCCTCATTGAAATCTATTTTTAATTTTTTTCAATACTCTGGAATTTGTTGATATCCATGAAATGTACCTGGGTTAAACATCTTCTAATACTTCATATATGAAATTATTTTTATAACATGACTAATAACTTGGATATAAAGATCATGCTACATAGAAAGCTCATTCAAATTCTCTGTTTACTTTTGTAATTGTTTTTGGTAAAAAAAAAAAACTTTCAAAACTCACTTTTGATTGTTTTTAAATGAAACTTTGCTTTATTCCAATGGAAATTATATAATTTTTTGGTTCTTGAATTCAACAAATATACCTAATTAATTTGAAATCTGTCTTAGGACATTTTGATTATTCTTTACTTAATCTTCCCTCTCTCCCTCCAGACTATGATGTACTAGTTAAATCAAGCAGGAGGAAATGGACTTGGGCATAATTAATGAGAAACCAATCTGTCAGAACCAACACTCAATATCTCTCAGCAAAGAACATATTGACAAATAGAGCCACTGGTAACTAGGAATTCTTTCTGGAGATAGGATGGGAAAATCTAATCCAAGTAAAATTCTTGGGAATAAATAAAACACTCAATAATCAGAGGTGAGATTAAAGCCAAGTTTTCTCTTTATGCAAGAGTTACTCTCTGGAGACTCTCAGATGGAAGTCTAGCTCTCACTCTAGTACTGTATCTGACTCATTCATGTATGTCAAGATTCCTTTTATTTTTTATTTTAATTTTTAAAACAAATCCTACATGACTCTATATTTCAATTTTTTTCTTTAAAATGAGTGAATTTTAGACAGGTTTTTTAATTTTTAGTTTTTAACTATATCATTATGTTCTTAGAATTATATCTACAAAGCACATTGAATCTGTGAAAAATATTCTTACAAAAAGCTCAAAAACACTTAAATTCAAGTCTAGACATAAACATTGAAATGTTTTATTTAATTTGTTTTACTTGTCATTATTAGCACAGTGCTTGAAACACTGCAAATTCTCAATGAATATTTGTATAAATTTTATTTAGGATAAATATAAAAAACATAAATCAGAAATCAGCAAGAAAGTACCATGTGACTATATTACTTAAGCAAATAGGTAAAGTTTATTGTTTCAGGGGCACACATAATAGGAAAGTTGGTGTGTTATTATACAAACTGCCCGTTTTGCAATATGATTTTGGATCAGAACACGCAAATACTAGGTCTCCTTGAAATACTATACAGGGCCTTCTGATCATCCATTGCCTATGAAATATCATCCCTGTGTTTGCAAAAAAGACCTCACCCATCCTTTTACCCTTCAAACTGTAATGATTCCTTGGGTTGCCTATGCACAGATAACATCACAATTAAACTAAATATGCTTATTCTTTCAATAAATTGAGCTCAGGCCAAATTTTACAATGAAATTTCATCTCATTTAATCACCAGCACTTTCTAGTCTGGGAAAGCATTTGGTATTATCTGTGAACGAGTCATGTTGAAAGAGGCCAGACATTCAGCATCTGGTCCTCTGAGTCTCCCTGTGCCCTGCCCAGATAATGACAGCCTTTAAAAACACTAGGATGTATATTGTCTATGCAATGTTCTCCCCCAATTCATAAAATTCAGGATGAATCAAGGCAACCAGCAGGGTTCAGTTTAAAATAAAAATTAATGTTTTAAATACTGTGATGACAGATTAAAATTCCGAGTTTTATTGATATAACCTTTCAAATGTTCTTCAACATTTTTCTTATAGGTCATAAAAAAGGGAATACAACATACAATGAACTTTTTCTGAAGCTTTCATAAAATAAATAAAATAATAGTGGCAAAATTGGTGACAGAATGCAGGAGAATCCTAACAGCAAACACACTTCTGACAGTGCAAGCAAAGCTATTCCAGAGGGCCTCACTCTTTGCTTGGGTGTGAAGCGGTCTACATCTACCTCCTGTTTTAAGATAGTCCTTCTCAACTTTTAATATGTATAGTTATAGACCTGTTTACAATGCAGATACATATTCAGTAGGTCTGTGGTCACTCTGAGATTCTGCACTTCTAATAAACCCAAGCTGAGAGTTTTTCAATCTCATCACCACTAACGTTTTGAATCAGAAAGTCATTTAACTTAACAATGATTTGAGTGAATTTTTTGATGTTGAGATGATATGACAACCCATACACATTCGTTAAAACCTACTTCTAATTTTGAATTTTGACAATTTCTCAGGCTTGTGGTATGCACTGTGGTGCTCTCTTAGTGATGAAGGGAAGTAGTGAGCTGGGATCACAATGGTACACGAGCAACTGATGCTTTTCCATGTGTTGAGTTGCTAGGCTTTGTTATTTGCTAGATTTGATGGTTTAAATGCATTGCAATTTACTATATTTTTAATTTATGATGGGTTCATTGGGGCATGACATTATTGTAAATCCAAGAGTATCTGCCATTCTTTGTTCAAGCAACTTATGGTTTGCAGAATGAATTTAAACCAGCTCGCACGCCTGCTCTCTGCCAATGTGAAGTTAGTAGCACTCTCCTTGAAGTTATTAGCATAAAAATGTCTCCAGTTATTGTCAAATGTCCTTTAGAGGACAAAGTCATCCCCAGGTGGAAACCAATGTCCTACTAATGCAAATGAGTTTGGCCCTAGGGGAGAGTTTTCATAGACCTGTGCTTCAGTTCTCCATATTTAATGCATTTTCCCGAAGAGTGAATATTCTGCAGTGTTATCAGAAGGCCTTGTCTTAACTCAATGCCCCTTTCCCTGAGATAGGCTCTAAGTAACTAGTACCTAACATGTTAACATGATCAGCCTGTTTCTATGACGTGTTGGGCGGGCTTGACCATATCACTGATGTATATACTCGTAGACCTTTTTTTTTTAGTAATATAAAGAGAAGAGATTGCATGTATTTAAAAGATATAATTCCATGAACATAAGAATACATCCTTCTCTCCTTCTTCCTTTTTCCATTGCATCATTTTTTCTTTTAGTTTTTGCAATAATGTACTATCAATTCATTTTATAATCACAGAATTAATATTCCACTAAATATAGTTTTTCACAAGTAAAAAGTAGAAAGATCATGGTCTTACAGGAATATAGTCAAGGGTTATAAATGATAAATCAACTCATAAAATGTCAATTTCATACTTATACACTTTTTTTTATACTCTATATGTTAGCTACCACATTTCAGATGGTATTTGTCTTTCTGGGTCTGGCTTATTTCACTAAGCATAAGGGTCTCCAGTTGCATCCATTTTGTTGCAAAAGACAGATCTCATTGTTATTATGGCTGAGTAGTAGACCTTTAGGTTGTGTTTCCAAATGCAGAAATTTGAGGGATGGTTCAATGGGTGCTGGTGCGTCTATACGCATGCAGTTCTATCACTGCACAAGATGGGTAAAGAAGGAGAAAAGCTTGTGAGGAGTAGTAGAATGGTGACTGAGGCTGAATCCCCATTATCACCATAATTTTTTTGTAGAAACCTTAAAAAAGCCTGAATGTTCTCAGTTCACACCTGATTTTATGGTCTTTGTGAAGTTAGTCTCACAAAATAAGAAAATAATGCATACTTCACTTAATGAGATTTTTTTCATTTAAGAGTATAAAGCGATTCATATGTGAATTTCCACTTATCTCTTGACTGGGATCTCAACTGTGCTAATGGGGTGGACTACATAGTGTTAATAGAAAATTCTGGATTTTCAACACCAAGATAAGATGATGATAACTAGGAAAACAAAAAGTATTTTATTGTAATAAATAGGTCAGCTGCTTAGCATGGAAAAATATTGGAAATAATAAAACAGCATAAAACATAAAGCTTACCATGGGACATGTAGTTCCTCAAGAGCCTATATAACTCAAAGACCATTCTCATTGTGCAACACCAGGCCTTGGCAACCTTTTCTATCAAGTATAAAGCATTTTAGTCTTTCAGATATAATGGCTCTGATGCAACAACCCAAATCCACAAACTTGAAAATTACCACAAATACATGAACATATGAATGTCGACGTGCTTCTCACAAAATATTCTTTAGACACTTGCTGTTATTTGTTAACGCTCATGCTACATTCCTCCTCCCAAGACAGAGGGACTTCTAAGTAAACTGGGAGTGAAGCACACTTTTAAGTGTTGGAAGACGCCTGCTCAACAGACATAAAATTAAACCCAATATTATGTAGAAGATAAAGAACAAAATACAAAGTTTTTGTTTGTTTGTTTGCTTTGCCTTTTGTAATGAATTTCACATTTTCTTTTTTACCCAGCAGGCCTCAGAGTCTTTACTAATACGCTATTTGACTTCCATTTATACACTCTAATCTCTCTGTATTGATATGTGCAGAAGTTTCTCTAGCATAAGACTTGGGAAGAACACACTGAGCTTCAAAACAGTCTGTGAAAAATGAAATTAAAAGATAAGTGTATTTTGCAGTAATTTTTTTTATTTTTTTAAAATATTATTTATTTAGCAGAGAGAGAGACTATTTTACATCTGTTGGTTCACTCCCAAATGGCTGCAATGGTTGGGGGCTGGGCTGGCCAAAGCCAGGAGTCAGGAGATTCTTCTGGATTTCCTACAGGTTTGCAGGGGCTCCAGTACTTAGGTCATCTTCCACTGCATTTCCAGGTGCATTAGCAGGAAGCTGGTTAGGAAGTAGAGCAGCCAGGACTCAAACCAGCACCCCTGTGAGATGCCGGCACTGAAGGCAGAGGCTTAACTTTCTATGCCATAACATCAGCCCCAAAATAGTCTTTAAATTCATGTATACTAAGGGTTGTCACAATGTTCATTAAAATGTATAACATGGAAAACCTAGGCTAGTATTCTATGACTCAGTGAAAAGAGGGTAGTCATTATAAGCTACTTTTATTTAAGGGGGTAACATTTTCATTGAAGCATGAATTGAAAACTGAATTGCCTATTGGGAGGAAATATGGAAGGAAAGCCTATTCTAATGTAAAATTATTATGTATCTTTCCTGGCAGCTGCAGCTCACTATCAGGTGGGCCACCAGAGCTCTTTGTATGTAATAACAGAAGTACAATGACCACTTTTGTTCATTTTGAAATCACTTCTAGCTTTCTAATAATTTGTGTATGAAGACTTAGAACTATTGCTTTTTTCTTGATAGAACACTTATATAAAACGGTATCTTTTTGCCTGAAGACAACCATATACAGCCACACAATCATGACCAACACAAAGAACTCCCCACTCTTAAAATAAAAATAAAATTAATAAAGAAGAATTAAAATCTAAAGTGGGCACTATATTTCCATTCTCTGTTTTTCACTCGCCATCTCTATCAGGTTCTGGTTAAGGGAAAGAGGCAAGATAACAACATATTGGCAAAATTCTGGAAACGTTTTACGGCTGATAAATTCAAGAAATATATCATACGGAGAACACCCAGAAAAGTACTCCAAAGATAGGAAACAAAGGTCTGCTCATTTCTTCCTAATACAGCTTTAAGGTCTCCGTTCCTCTTTTTCTGGTGCTATTACATTTTCAAAACTCTGCGATTATCACACATGAGTGAAGCAGTGAAAATGTGCTATGCTTTCTACAGCACTTCTCAGGCTATCCTTGATAATAATAATGGTGATGGACAGGGAGTTTTATTTCTGGAAGCACAGTAACCATGTAAAACCAAATTATCAGATTTCAGGGCCAAAAAGAACATTTTGTTGGATGTAATAGTTATAAATCATTCCTCTCTAGAATACTAGAAGTTGTGGCTTTTAGCAAAGAAATATATCAATGTAGTTTAATATTGATTTTTTTTTCAGAATGAATTTCAACAGGAGAACCACAAAGGTTAGTAAATCTACATGTAATTCATATGCAGGCTTTAGTTACACTCCACCCTCATTTTATTGAGAAATGTTTTTGACAGTTCTTTCAATTTATTCTCCCCAACCTGACTTTCTGTTTGCAGGAGTGAATCGTGAGGGACTGTGGCTACAGATTTATTGGAAATATCAGAGAGTGTGTACTGAAAGGGAGTGTATAATATCCTAGATTAATGAAATGCTCCACAGCCTCCTGTATAGCTTAGAAAGTGTCTTACATATAGGTTATCACACATAGGTAATGTGTGACCTCATCACTCAAGTCATCATTGATTGGACTATGTTTATATACCCGGACAAAAATAGAACATATTTGTAGACTACTAAGCTGTCTTATTGAGCTTTTGTCCTAAAACATAGAGAAACAAATCAAATAGTTAGAAGAGTATTAAATATAAAGATTACATACATCATAAGGAAATAGAAGGCATGAGTAAATATAAACCTTAAGGTAGAGCACACTGTCTTCTGTGAAACTTTATTCGTGATGTTAGTAGACAAGAAAAATGAGTTCCATTGTGACACATATACAGGGAAACACCAGATTAAATTAACTTGAATATTTTTATTGTTACAAAGTTTGTATTGAAGACACAAATATGAATCATGAATCTCTATGAAGAGTAGTACCCAAATACTGGCTGTAGAGTTCAGTTGCTTCTAAAAGAGCTTAACATATTGTAGAATTTGACATTTACATAAATGTGAGAGACAGAGAAAGAAGAAGAGAGGGAGAGATTAAAAAATTCAGAGTCAACGAATCTCTCATTTTGACAGAAAACACAGAGTTGGCTAATTTAGGGAGAAAAGAACACAGCTATCAAAAGAATACATCCTATCTTATAATGATACCACTGCCCTGCTTAAAAACATTCTTGAGGGGCTGGTGATGTGGCATAGCATGTAAATCCAATGCCTGCAATGCCAACATCCTATGTGGGCACTGATTCGAGTGCCAGCTGCTCCACTTCCAAGCAAACTCCCTGCTATGTCCTGGGAAAGCAGCAGAAGATAGTCCCAAGTGCTTGGGTTCTCACACCCACATGGGAGACCGTAATAAAACTCCCGGCTCCTGGCTTCAGCCTGGCTTAGCCATGGCTGTTGCAGCCATCTGGGAAGTGAACCAGCAAATGGAAGATTTCTGTCTCTCAGTCTCTCCCCCTGCCTCTCTGTAGCTCTGACTTAAAAAGAAAAGCTTCTTGAATGCACCTGAATTGTGTTTCACTTATCTGAAGACTCAATCTAAAATTACAGAACTCTCCCTGATAATTCTCTAAGGGTACTTCAAAAAATAATTTGCACAATAAATATACTTTGGTGAAAGTTTTTAAAAAAATCGCTGCATATGCTGTGAGGTCTTGAAAAAATTCAAAAGAATGCAAGTTATGAGAAAACTACGCATGAATTTTTCCTTCTTAGTCTACAATAATTCCGTCATCATTACTATCATCACTACCACCACTGTAAGAAGTTACTGGAGTTAGCAATGGGGCCAAATAAAATGTTCTGTTTCACAGTTTCTTGTGAAGACATGTGTGGGCAATAAGATATTAATTTAAGAAGAATGGAGAAATTCCCAGAAAAAATCTTCCTTCCTGCTACTTTTCCTTTGGCCTGTTGCCTAGAAAGTGCATGTGCTGGTTTAAGTGGCATCAGCCATTTTCCAAGGGAAAAGTTATGACTGCTGTACAAACCATAACTATCATATATAAGAAGCAACTGAAAAAAGACACAATTCATCTAAATTCATATTTCTGATCCTTTAAAAATTACTCTGTTCATATAGTTTGCCCTTAATTGAATGTTTTGAAGACTCTGTTTATGGCAGTTCCTGGAGACTACAGAGGAACATACTTTGACTCACTGGTGCAACACCATGACCAAGACATAAGGTATTATCCCAGAGTGTCCAAACAGATGACAGGGTCAATAGTATCCAATTAAAGTGAAATCTTCCTATTTTGTGATAGGAAAAAACAGAAAGCATATACTCATTTGTAAAGCTTATTTTAATCATGAAATAGTCTACTTTTTGCTAACACAAATAAAACAGAATGTTCAGTATTTGTTTTTCTCTCCAGCTTATTTCACTCAGCACAATGTCCTCCATGTCTAACATTTTGATGAAAATAATAGAATTTCATTCTTTGCTGTAAATACAGTGTTTGTCTAACTTTGTTTTAAACATTTGTCAAATTGGGTACGGCGCAATGGCGCACTAGGTTAATCTTCTGTCTGTAGCGCCGGCATCCCATATGGGCACTGGTTCTAGTCCTGGTTGCTCCTATTCCAGTCCAGTTCTCTGCTGTGGCCCAGGAGGGCGTGGAAGATGGCCCAAGTGCTTGGGTCCCTGCACCCGCATGGGAGACCAGCAGGAAGCACCTGGCTCCTGGCTTTGGATCCGCACAGCTCCGGCCGTTGAGGCCATTTGGAGAGTGAACCAATGGAAGGAAGACCTTTCTCTCTGTCTCTCTCACTGTTTAACTCTGCCTGTCAAATAAATAAATAAAATCTTAAAAAAAATTGTCAAATAAATCCTTGTCAAATGAAGTGATATACTACTGTAGTTTTAATGGTTTTGTAAATATTTTAAGATTTACTTTATATGAGTGAAGTTGTACATTTTTTCATTTGATTGCTATAAACAATACTTGCCTATTTTCCTGCTCGACTATGTTCTTTTTGCCTTTTATCTGTTGAACTCTTCAGTTAGTGATCATTAAGCATTTGACTTAAATATAAATTAAAAATATGTTATCTTAAAAATAAATTTTCTATGTATTTTGATAAATATATAAATCAAATACATATGTTTATGTTATTATATATGATCTTCAAAGTAAATGTGTTTAAAAGGATATAAAATGGGCCAAGGCATATATATGCAGAAACATAAATCTTATTTGTATATATGTGTACATATGAGTGACTCACATGATAATAAAATTATATGAGGAAAATAATTCCAGTTATAATTCAAAAGAAGAATAAACTTGAATGAATTGGCAAAAGTATGGAAAATAAGGCTCAAGGGCAATTATTCAAAATATTAGTAGACAATTATAAACCTTGGTGTTAGACTATGAAGATGTACACAGAGCAGATGAGAGAGAGATTTCATGCTGTGTCATCCCTGATATATTCTGCAGATGTCATGGCCTAGTGCTTGAAGGTCATTGATTTGACCTGATTCCTTAGAGTTGATGACAGTATTGCACTGAAACAACAAGCTATAGAAGAGCAAAAAGCCATATGATGCTGGGATCTTAAACACTTATCTTTGGCTTATTTGGCAACATGCACTAACCAACCAAAGTTATTGAAGTTATCTCCAGGACATTATATTCCATTAGTAAGAACATTTAATTTACAAGTAGATACAAAACAGCGATAAACAATCATGGGAGGATAAACACAATAACTGTCCCATCTGTTGTAGCTGGAATACTGTTTTTTTTTTCCTTTCTTCTCTGTCAAGGTAAGTCATTTTAGTTTGTCTATAATTCCCAGGGTCTATGTTTTTAGTACTTTTTAAGTAAATTCAGAATTTCCAAGTATATGCCTATATAATCTAATGCACATCCCCACCTAATTTTCATTTATGTGCTTGTAGTGCATTTGGGGTTGGCAAAATCTGTGGAAATTCTAGTTGTCAATTTCAACTTGTTGAGATCATTTAGAAGATAATGATATATAACATCTCAAATTTTGCTTATAGTGAAGATCCACCATATAGCATGTAAAGTTCAGATAGTGATAGTTTCTTCTTTAAACAGGTATTAAAATCATACTACCTCTCAGAAATTTTTTTTTAGTATTTATGTATTTTTTAGTAATTTTATGTATTTATGTATTTTTAGTATTTTTTAGTAATTATGAATCAGTTTTTTTATTGTCATCATTCCAATCTGTGAGTAGCATAGAACTTCTATGATCCACATGTTAAAACATGTAAAAAATTATGTCCATAAATGTTAGTTTTTTTTTTCAAGATCTAAAAACACAACAGTGACAGTAAATCAGGCAACCTCAATTCAAGTATTACAGGAATTTTATTTTGCTCACAGTCATCAAAGTTATATACTGGAGCAACCATTTCTCTTTATTACTAACTGTTAAATAATTAAATGTGTTCAAAGTCAAATCTTTGTTGAAAAAATCTTTAAAATGCATTCCCCATAGAGGTCACCCAGGGTACCTGGCTAATAGAGACAAGTTTAGCCTCCAATTGAGATAGGTCTGACACAGGGAAGAGAACAAGACTCTGATATGGGCCCCATTTCTCCATTTGCCACTTTGCAAAGAGGAAGACATGTTGGGAAAAGGGAGGAGCTGATGATGGTAAGCAGTATTTGATCTGGTTCATGAGGGAGAGAATGGATCATGATGGGGTAGAGGAGCTGTTGGTGGAGATATTGGCTCAGCATGAGGGTGGATTTGAGTGAAGGTAAAGGAGGGGACATCCAACTCCTCAGGGTTGTCTGTGGTTCTGTGAAATTTAACAAAGGGTATGCGGATGTTTTTATATAAATCAGGATTTGGGATTAGGGCCATGAGGCTTGAAGAAAAGGGATCTTGGGGCCTGTGCTGTCTCACAGCGGGTTAAAGCCCTGGCCTGAAGCGCTGGCATCCCATATGGGTGCCAGTTCGAGACCCAGCTACTCTACTTCCAGTGCAGCTCTCTGCTGTGGCCTGGGAAAGCAGTAGAGGATGGCCCAAGTCCTTGGGTCCCTGCACCCATGTGGGAGATGCAGCAGAAGCTTCTGGCTCCTGGCTTCAGAACAGCACAGCTCTGGCCGTTGCGGACAATTGCGGAATGAACCATCGGATGTCGCTCCCCCTCTTCGTGGAGGAATGACACAGGACCCTGCGCTGTTCTTTCGTCTGCTCGGCCCTCCCCGGGTTTGCTGCTGGTTCTTCCCGGGTTGGCTACTGTCCCTTCCACCTCCGTGGAAGGGCGGTTCCCCCTGGCCACTTTCCCCACTTCCGCAGGGGAGCGGCACACCGCCGGCCGGCTCTCTCGGGGGCTGCACAGGTGTTCCTTCAGATAGATGTTCCTGGTGCATGTTGTCTCTCTCCTCCTTTATAGTCCTCCTCCACCAATCCCAACTCTGCTACCCACACGCCGAGTACGCTGCTCTCCTCCAATCAGGAGTAGGTCCTACAGTTTATTGGTTGAACTGGAGGCAGCTGTGTAGAAGCTGTTTCTCCCTTCTCAGCGCCATATTGTGGGAGAGCAGATGCCTCTCCTCTCTCTGTGTAACTCTCACTTTCAAATAAATAAATAAATCTTAAAAAAAAAAAAAGAAAAGAAAAGGGACCTTGATCCACTGGGAAAGATTGTGTCAGAAGAAGAGATCTGACTGAAGAACAGTGAACTAGATTTGCGTTTCCTTTAAAGGTGAGGGAAGCCTCTCATTCCAAAATTTCTATCAGGCCCATATATCACGGCAAGGAAAAATTAGGCCCTTCTCTTTAGGGTCTGAAGATCAAACTGACTGCAATTCTAGGATGTATCCCAGGGGTGAATCATGACGGATGGAAAGCAATTGTCCCATTCTTAAAGAAAACAACCCATCCAAGGGCAACCAGTGAAAACCCTTTCCAGGACATTCTGCTGGAAAGGAAATACTCAATTTAAGTGGGTGTCTGCTTCAGTGGGGTGTCCTACCCACTGAAGGGGAAGCAGCAGAACTTCTTTGTCTAAAGGAAGGCACAATAATTTCCCCCTAAAGAAGAGTATGGTCTCTGATACTGGATGGTCAATCTACATTTAAATGCAGAAGCAGAAGTTGTACTTACTGTTGAGGCATCAAGATCTTTAGGCCAAGATTATTCTGAATGAAACAGTCAGCCAAAGTGGGAGAAAGTGGTTGGGAATGGGGCAGAGGTTTTTAATCTTTGGGAATAACTAAGATAGCCTGTTAGGATGGAACAGAATCAAGTGAAGTCTTCACCCTAAGGGCAATAGGTACTGGGTGGTGGTGAACAAGATCCTGTGGGTTCCACTGGGGAGTTGTACTGGCCAAGAATCATTAGTTTGCCCCGCATGATGAGCCTTTCCCTAAGAAGCAGAGATCAGGAAGAAGAGGAGGGTTGAAAGTTGCCCATGGTCTGTGGGTTCACCTGGACAGACTGCTGCTTCCTATTGCACCATATGCTGATGTGTGGTTCCAAGTGACCAAAACAGAGAGTCATTGTAAAGACCACCAAAATGTGGCAAGAAGTGACCTGTTGAGGCTGGTATTGTAGATGGTGAAAAAATTTATAAGAGCAATCATAAAGGTGAGAAGAATTAGATTTATTACATTTTTTTTAAGATTCCATTCATTTATTTAAGAGGTAGAGTTACAGACAATGAGAGGGGGAGACAGAAAGGTCTTCCATCCACTGGTTCTTTCCCCAAATGGCCACAACAGCTGGAGTAGAGCTTATCTGAAGTCAGGAGCCAGGAGCTTCTTTTGAGTCTTCCACATGGGTGCAGAGGCCCAAACTCTTGGGCCACCTTCCACTGCATTCTCAGACCAAAGCAGAGAGCTGGATCAGAAAAGGAGTAGCTGGGACTAGAACCAGTGTCCATATGGGATGCTGGTATTGCAGGCAAAGGATTAACTTACTGTGCCACAGCACCAGCCCTGAAATAGATTCATTACACATGCTACAAGGGAGCAGTGGTCAGGACAGCCAGAGGCTGCGTGCTGCACTAAGACTGCTATCCAGAGGTGTATAAGTAATGGCAGCCTCCTCATAGGTGGGTTGAGTTTGTTTTCTTATTGTCCAACGGGCTTTCCCAATTAGGTATCTGCATTTCTGTGCTGAGCTTGGAAGTTTTTATTGAGTTAGCTAAGGGTTTCCCCACCTGCAAGGTGCTCTAAGTGACCTCCACATCTGTTATAATAGCAAAACAACAACAACAAAACACCTTAGCTCTCTCTTTTTCAAGGAAGCGTTGAACAGAGCTTTGAGGTTCAAAATACAATAAGCTACTTAAAACCCAAATATTTTCAGAAGAGTTTATTTGTGATTCATACCCATATGAGAAAGTATACAAGAGAAATAGTACAATAACAAATACTCTGAAAAGTATCTGTTAAATTATCTTCAGATTCAAATCTTTAATTCACAGAGCTTGGAAACTTTCTATTTTTTTATTTATGGGAGCTCCTGAAAGTTCCTTTCCTGAGTATGACATTTAATTGAGGTTTATACTAGTGCTGCTCTTAATAACAAAATAATTCTGAGATCTGATCCTATTCCATATCTTCAGTTTGTTCCTAATTCAAAGTAGTCTCCTAGTTTCCAGAAGCAACAAACTAATACCAGCATAAAAATTAGTTTTCATTCATCTTAACATTCCAGAATTTTAAAGTGAGGACTAGGTTCCTTCAATGTATTATTGATTATAGTTTTATTATCTTTGGCTCCATATAACTCCTATCTTTCTAGCTGAATATTTGCATATATAAATATTGTTTATTATTGTGCATATAGTTAATAAAATATAGTTGGAACTAAAGTAGTGAGAGGAAACCTCAACCTATATGATTTTGGAATTCTTAAAATTTGTTATCAACTGACTTGAATTAAATGATAATTTTAAAAGTAATAGCCACTTTTAAGGGAACTCTACAATGAATTCTTTCATGTTGTGAATAATTCCTTCCAGTATGTAAAGGCTCATTTCCTAATGCACATATGTAAGCTGTGTAATTAGTTTTTATTAACTGAAGCTCAGCTATACAGGCATGACCTTATCTTTGTAATAACTGTCAAATAAATAAATAAGTGCTTATTAGTAATACGCTTAATTCTATCCATCCTAGTCCAAGAGCAGAGGTAGACATCTGCCAAAGGATAGCTTTCCACGATATATCAGACAGGTAAACTTTAGGGAAATCACAGTGTTGGGCAGATCAGCCTGGCATGAAGCTATCAGCAGCGGCTTCTTCCTCAAAATAGGATATTACCAAGCTGCAAATGCAACAGGATTTCAATTCTTGGCTGAAGCTTTTGGAGGGTATTGTTCTGTGTGGATTCTTCTTATTTCCATTTACATAAGGAAGCAATCACTGTAGTCATTATCAACATGAAATATGAATGGCAGTGATGTGTGCAAGTCTAAGACAGTCACAGTAGGGGTTCTAAGGAAGTGGCAGAATTTTGCAGATGAGATGAAGCTCCAAGTGACAGGTTTTGGCAAAAATGGATGAAATTTTTCAAAAGAATTTATTTATTTATTCGAAAGAGTTACAGAGAGAGAAATGGAGAATCCCACATGTCGCTCCCCCTCTTCGTGGAGGAACGACACAGGACCCTGCGCTGTTCTTCTGTCTGCTCGGCCCTCCCCAGGTTTGCTGCTGGTCCTTCCCGGGTTGGCTGCTGGTCCTTCCCGGGTTGGCTGCTGGTCCTTCCCGGGTTGGCTACCATCCCTTCCACCTCCGTGGAAGGGCGGTTCCCCCTGCCACATTCCCCACTTCCGCAGGGGAGCGGCACACCGCCGGCCGGCTCTCTCGGGGGCTGCACAGGTGTTCCCCTTAGATGTTCCTGGTGCATGCCGTCTCTCTCCTCCTTTATAGTCCTCCTCCGCCAATCCTAACTCTGCTACCCACATGCTGAGTACGCTGCTCTCCTCCAATCAGGAGTAAGTCCTACAGTTTATTGGTTGAACTGGAGGCAGCTGTGTAAAAGCTGTTTCTCCCTTCTCAGCGCCATATTGTGGGAGAGCAGATGCATAGAATAAGTCTTAATTCCAGTAACTTAGTCTAGTCCGAGTTGCTCCCAGTTGCTCCCCACACCCACACACATGAGAGAGAGAGAGAGAGAGAGAGAGAGAGAGAGATCTTCCAACTGCTGTTTTACTCCCCAGATGGCTGCAATGGCCAGGTCTGGGTCAGGAGGAAGCCAGGAGCTTGGAACTCCATCCAGGTCTTCCATATGGTTGTGAAGGGTCTAAAGAAATGAACCATCTTCTGCCACTTTTTCAGGCACATTAGCAGGGAGCTGGATTGGTAGTGGAGCAGCGAAGACTCAAAATATAGGATAAAGGAGGTAGCTGGATTAGGGCCATGTGCTGGAAGCCACACCTCCCCTGCTGTATGTAATCCTATCTGCCTACCTGTCAGTCGAATCACCTCTTTCCCAGGATGTATCTCCCTTCACCTGGAACTTGGGGGAGGGACCATGTAATCACTCCTCTTCCAACTTCATAAAAGAGTCCAGCAACAGGGCAGAACTCTCTCTGTTCTAATGTACTATCTCTCTGCTTTCTTCCTCTATCCCTTTCTCTTCCTGGCCCACTCCACTCTTGAGCTATGCCCATGTGTTTGTACATGTGTGCATGTGTGCATATGTGTGTGTATGTGTCTCAATATTTAAATAAACTTTATAATTTTGTGCACCATATACATTCCTGTACTTAGAATGGTTCTGTATGTGAAAGACAGGGACCTGAAGTAGGAGTTTAGATCCCATCTCTTCCACAACAGAATCAGTGTCCAAACGGGAAACCAGCATCACAGGAGGTAGCTTAACTTTCTGCACCACAACATTGGCCCCAAATGGAGGGGAGTTATTTTTTAATCGTTTTATGGTTTACATTTAAAGAGAGGCAATGATGTCTTTGAGTAAGAATGAGCAGCTCGGTTTTTCCATTATAAAGCAATAAATGCAAACATGCAATTTTTCTGAGCCTTGTATTTATATACACTTAAAAACAATAACAACAAAAACAACACCCAAACAGTAATATTTAGTATTTTAAATAATTCTTTTTCTTCTATTTTGGCCTATTTGACAAAAGTAGAAGTCAATCCTTTAATAAATTCGTTCTAGCCGGCGCCGTGGCTCAATAGGCTAATCCTCCACCTTGCGGCGCCGGCACACCGGGTTCTAGTCCCGGTTGGGGCGCCGGATTCTGTCCCGGTTGCCCCTCTTCCAGGCCAGCTCTCTGCTATGGCCAGGGAGTGCAGTGGAGGATGGCCCAGGTGCTTGGGCCCTGCACCCCATGGGAGACCAGGAAAAAGCACCTGGATCCTGGCTCCTGCCAGGATCAGCGCGGTGAGCCGGCTGCAGCGGCGGCCATTGGAGGGTGAACCAACGGCAAAAGGAAGACCTTTCTCTCTCTGTCTCTCTCTCTCACTGTCCACTCTGCCTGTCAAAAAAAAAAAAAAAAAAAAAAAATTCGTTCTTTGTAGATGGGTTTGAGACAAATAGGATGCTCAGAGTTCCCCTTAAAGGAATTGATTCTATTATGAAATGGAAATACTGACTTCAAAGGGCATGGGGCTGGACAGGTATAGACTTGTAGAAAATAATAAAATGACTTCATTCTAGCTGGGAAAAGCTTATCACAGAGAAATTGAAAATCTCGATTTCTTTCTTTTTCTCTCTTCTCCTACCCACTTTTTTTTTTCCTTGAACATGAAGTTGCTTAGAGCAAAATGTCAGTCTTTGGTGTCAAAAAATTACACATAGATTGGATGGCTAGATTTATAGGGTTAAACTCAATCCAGCAAAATGAAAAGATTACATTTTACAACTGCAAGATAGATAAAAGATTACTTAATATATTACTACAGTTGAAAGATGAGAAAACTATGTTCCAAGAAATAGAAGTAAAACATTTTTTTAATCAGTGGTAAAAGAGCAAAGTATATATGACTGAGACATTGTCATTTAGAAGGATATGCAAGCCGGCGCCGCGCCTCACTAGGCTAATCCTCCGCTTTGTAGCGCCGGCACACCGGGTTCTAGTCCCGGTCGGGGCGCCGGATTCTGTCCCGGTTGCCCCTCTTCCAGGCCAGCTCTCTGCTGTGGCCAGGGAGTGCAGTGGAGGATGGCCCAAGTGCTTGGGCCCTGCACCCCATGGGAGACCAGGAGAAGCACCTGGCTCCTGCCATCGGATCAGCGCGGTGCGCTGGCCACAGCACACCGGCCGCGGCGGCCATTGGAGGGTGAACCAAAGGCAAAAGGAAGACCTTTCTCTCTGTCTCTATCTCTCACTGTCCACTCTGCCTGTCAAAAAAAAAAAAAAAAAAAAAAAAGAAGAAGAAGAAGAAGAAGGATATGCATATTTGAAACCAAGAATCTTTAAAAAGGTACTAGTCTTTTCTAGTGAAGCTGTCAGGTCCCGCAGCCAAAACGGGCTGAAATGAAATAGCCTGAGCCATTAAACTAAGACCCAGGTCTATTGATCCAGGGTTTCAAGAAGGAAAAAGGCAAATGTAGTAGCCAGGCAGCCTGGAAGATGTTGGTGTGCAGGAATACAAATCGGTGACAAGGCATGTGGAACATCTCCTGTGTTAAACCAGCCATAAAAGGAAAAGAGACTGTACTCTATATTAAACAGGCCAAACATATAAACTCAAGAGGTCACAGTTTGGTCCATGTCATACTGCCATTGTAATGTGGTGACTGCTTTCAGGATAAATGGTGTTTATGCTCCCTTCTGTCTTTGTATGATGGATTCTCCTCAAAGCTGATTGGTAAACATTAGCTAGAAAATGTTCTTGAGAAAGTGACAGCTCTTTATAGATGATTGGTAATAGATAAATTAAAGAATGTTTGCTAGTACAAATACTAGACACTGTTAAAATCCACTCAGTCACTACAAAATCAGAAAGTGAGAGCTGAAAGATCCATATTCTCTAAGTAGGGATGTACATATGCCGATTAGAGACATTTTGACAGAATGAAACCCTTTTACACAAGTAAAGGGATTAGAGAGAGACCCTGTAAGCTGAGGAAGACTAGCAAAATTGCTTAGAGATGCAGGATAAAGAGTGCTTGCTACTGGGGACAAGAATAATAGATACTTTGAAATAGAGAAAAATATGGGCCAGAGAAATAGAAAGCAGACTGCCTTTTGCAAACTTTAATTTGCCTAATGTCATGATTGTACTGTTACGTTCTTTGTATTCACAAGGAACTATAGAGAAACAATGTTTTTAAGGATTGGATTTAAGCTACCTGTGTGTGTATGAGGAGATGCTGAGACAGCTATCCAGGTAAAGCAAAATGAGAGACTCAACTTGGCATTAGAAAGCAATTTTATGAAAATGTATGTCCAAATTCTACACTTCGTCTATTGGGGATTCAGTAAACTGTAAACCATACATAGAAGGGAAAATTAATTTATAATTTTTTGCATTGGAAATGTACATGATAATAAATCAAATTGTAATAACTCAAATGTTCAACTAAGAATAATGAAGAATTCATAGCTCTTTGAAATATCAGCTCCTCATTTATTTACATAGCCTCTTACAACTATTACCTAATGATACCACATGGCTCATAGGACATGACCAAGGTGGAGTCAAATCACAGCATATTTAACAATGAAAAAATAGGAACTAACAGACTTTTAGATTATGGAGTAAATTCCTAAAACATGTGAAAATAAAATATCACGCATTAACAAAATTTAGGGCAAATTCTAGAAAAAAAATTAAAATTTTCCTATTGTTAAAAACAAAATTAATTCATTGGCACTTAACATTATTGGAAAAACTTTTGTGAAACATTTCATTCTGATGCTCTTATTCACTTGTAAAGGAATCAGAAATAATTTTTAAAACTTCTTTAATATATTTAAAAAATAAACATATGGGTTATGAAATGATATTTTAATATATGTATTCAGATGTCAAACAGGGTAACTATATCTATGTCTTCAAATATTTAACCTTTCTTTATGGTAAAAATATCCAAAACTCTATCTTCTAATGCTTTTAATGTGCAGCAAATTAACATTATTTATAAATAGCACCACACTGTGCATTGAACCCAGAAACTTCATATTCCTACCTAGCTATAATTTAGCATTCATTAATCAACCCCCCTTGCATCTTCAGTCTCTGGTATACACTATTATACTTTTAACTTCCATGAGATTTTCTTTTTTTTTTTTTGATTCCACATATGAGTGAGATCATGTGCTACTTGTGTTGCTGTATGTGGCTTATTTCATTTAACACAATGACCCCCAGTTGCAGCCATGTTTTTATGAGTGACTAGAATTCATCCTTTTTTGTGGCTGAGAAATATTTCACTGTGTATGTCCAACTTATCTTCTTTATCCATTCATCAGTAGATGACAGACACTTCAATGGTTTCCATTTCTATGCTATTGCTAATAGTGTGGCAGTAAACTTGTGGATATAGACTTCTTTTTGACATAGTGATCTCGTTTCCTTTGGTTATTTACCTGGTAGTGGGATAGAAGGATCAAATGATAGCTCTTAGTCTTTTGTGGAATCTCCAAAGTCCTTTTCCACAGTGGCAGGACTAATTCGCATTTGCTTCAAGAGTGTGCCAGGATTTCCTTTCCAGAATTTTGGACATTGCCAAGCACTAGACTCATAATTTCAGTAAGGATATCAAATTTCAGCATTTTCAAAATAAAAAAATTTGCATTTTATATTTTGGATTTTTAAATTTTATTGTGTTGATCATAAATTACTTTCTTCAGTCCTTTTTGATGTGGCTTATATCCCTGAGAACCTCACTGAAGAATTGGCAGTATTTCTCAACTAACAGCAAGTACCATTAAAGGAAACAAATTCTATGGAGTAAGTGGACCATGATTGAAATGAGGGGAAGGTGTATGAACTGAATACTGTACATCAGAAATACTTGATGGGTGATTCACACTTTTGTTAAAATCAAAATAAGGAAAAAAATGCCTCTTTTTAGGATTAAGTGTGCCATTTATAACCAAGCAATTGTTTTCAAAACAATTTGTCTCATAAGATTAAATAGAATATCTATACCTGATAGTCAAACAATACAATTGTTTTGGAGAAGGAAAAAAAAAAAAAAAAGGCGTGTGATACTGAACTATTTGTTTTCTATAAAATAATGTAATGCAAAATATAAGTATATGTAATTCCATATTGAAGTTAACTGTTCTTTAAAAAATATGCTAAAATATGCAAATACTCTATTTTTAGAACATGAATGTTAGGGAAGGGGAGAAACTTGACTTTTAATTACCAAGATGCAAAAGAACATTAAAGACCAGCTAACAGAATCTTTAAAATAAATGTCAACTTACAAGAGGAAAGCTAGGCTTGAAGATTTGGAAACATAGAACTAAAAGCTTGAAGGGTCAAACAAACAGAGTATAGGTCATAATCATAAACCTCAAATATTGATTGAAAACTAGTGAAAATTCGTGATGAAATTCTTTTTCCCTTTCTTGATTTTATATGGTGCCAACAGACAAGGTTCTTGAACATGGCCTTAAAGGAAAAAACAGAAATTTCAGGACCCTCCTGAGGGATGCCTCTGGACAAATTTTGCCTTATTTTCTAAAATTGTATGAATTAATTGGCAAGACAGAGTGGTAGAGAGCTCTCAGCTAGTGGTCACTCCTCAAAAGCCTGCAGTAGCCGTGGCTGAAACAGGCTGGGGTTGGGTCAGGCCAAAGCTGGGAGCCAGGAACTGGACACCTGTCCAAATATCCCTCACTGGTATCAGGGATGTAACAATTCAAACCATCCCCTCTGCTTCCCGAGGTGTGCATTAGCAAGAATGTTGGAAGGTGGAGTGGTGCCTGGATTCAAATCTAAGCACTCCAGTAGGAGATGTGGGCTGGCACTGCGGCTCACTAGACTAATCCTCCGCTTGTGGCTCCGGCGCCCCAGGTTCTAGTCCTGGTTGGGGCACCAGTTCTGTCTCGGTTGCTCCTCTTCCAGTCTAGCTCTCTGCTGTGGCACGGGAAGGCAGTGGGGGATGGCCCAAGTGCTTGGGCCCTGCACCTGCATGGGAGACCAGGAGGAAGCACCTGTCTCCTGGCTTCAGATCGGTTGCAGCACGCCGGCTGTGGTGGCCATTTGGGGGGTGAACCAACGGAAGGAAGACCTTTCTCTTTGTCTCTCTTTCTCTCTCTCACTGTCTAATTCTACCTGTCAAAAAAAAAAAAAAAAAAAAGGAGATGTGAATGTTTTAACTACTAGGCCAAATGCCTGAGATTTTGTAAATATAACTATTACTCAGTGATCTTTTATTTTACCTCAAATATATTTAAAGTTAGCTATGACGAATGTAAGTACTATCTGTCAATTTCTATAACATATAAAATAAAAATATCTATTGCTCTTGTGATTCGTTCTATCATTCCTATCCCTATCCAGAAAGTTTTACAGTGTATAGCAACAAAAATTTATTTCATCAGTTTTGTAATTAGTAGCCTGCAAGAAATGTCTATCAGTTTTAGTTATATCATAAATCAGATCAGTAGATATATACTTATAATTAAGAGAATGAAGCTAATGCTTAGAAATTCATATAGACTTAAAGAAGTAACAACCAATGAGTTATCATGGTCATGTCTTCATAAAACATACAAAAGTATGATATTTTTATCACAATTTTAAGACATCTTTCCAATTCAAATTACCTTTGTCACATTCCTGTTTCTGTCAAATTCCTCACTGATGAATAAGACAAAATTGTTCTTAATTCATTTTTATTACTTACATTTTTAAAATTGATTTCTTAAAATGTGGATTTTTTCCCCTTAGTGTCTGGCTTAAGTTCCAGTTGAAATTGAAGAAATAAAATGTGGAACACTTGAAATAAATATGAATTTTGAGAAATTCTGGGCAACAGAAAATTGATAGCATGAGACTGATGCACACACACACATACACAAATACACAGAGTGTAAATATTAATAGAAGATACCCAAAACAATTATGAGTATTCCCAGAGCAAGCAAGGAAATACCAAACTTGGAAACAACAGGAAAATAGATACACAGGGCATCATTTCTTCCTTTAACAGCATTAGAAAAGTCATGTCTCCATTCTCCCTATGGAAGGTATATAAGCAATTGAGTTATAGACTATAAGATTATTCCTCATGGGGTATTAGTGGGTGGGGGAGAGAAAAAGATGGAGGGGGAGGGAGAGATAGAAAGAAAGGGAGTGGAAAGAGAGATAACAACAACTGAATCCCAAACAACTTCTTGCTTCCATAGGATGTAATAACTGCAAGCAGCAAAGTAGGGAGTAATTATTTTTTACTTTTTTCCTGTTTTGTATCTGGAGCTCCTCTTCTCCGGATTACAGAATCTTAGTTACGTTAATCAAAAAATCCGATTAAGAAGCTCAAACAAAATTTACAGAAGAGCTTAAAAGTATTTAGCTCAAGGAGTAAATTGGTTATGAATCTCTGCATTAAATATTATAGTGCACATATCTTTTGAAGTGTTCCAAATATATTATAATAATATCATATTGCCTTCAACATTGAGCTCTAAAATGTACCGAAAAGGGAACTGTTGAGCAAATGTGATTACTGAATTGTCCAGTGGTTGAAACATTAATAAATCTGCAAAAAAGCAATTGCATACAGGGAAGTGTGGATGTTATTTTGCTTGAAAAATTGTAGTACTGCTCAATAGAAGAATGGAATATGACAATAGAATATTTACATGCCCAAGAAAAAAAGAGAGAGAAAAGAAAATAGGACAGAAACTTCACAAGACTCTATAACAAACTTGTATCAGAAAAAAATAAAAATAAGAAAATAGCTCTAACAAGAAATGGAGTACAATAAATTATTTTGTATTTTATTTTTATGAATCCAATTGTCCACACAGGAACTGAGTACTGCCTAAAGTTGAAGAAACAAAAGATAATGTATGAGTATGTGATACATGTAGCCAGTGGGAGGAAACACAAAACAGAACAAAAACCTGCAGAGGGGACAATTCTGTTTACTCAATCAGAGGGAATGGCTTGGGAATAGAAGTAAAGCCAAAGGTAAGTTTTATTCTTCTTTATTTCTATTATTAATTTAAAATATACAATTCTACATATTGTTTTTATTTTGGTCATTTTCTCTAAAATTCCCATTTTTATCTTTGAGTATTTACAAGACTGTCATAAAAAGTTGCTGTAGTATTTGACCACTAGGGGGTACTCTCATTGCACATATTGCTGTAACCTGTGCAGCCAAGATCTAGAGAGGGAGTGAATGCTGTGAGACAAATTATACTTGTAGCTAATTTCAGTCTGAACCTCATTTGCTACTGTCATTTTTTTAACCTTTGATCTAAGGATTTGACTTCACTGAATTTCTCATTATGAGAATTTTTTTAACTGATAGAAAAGACAAGAATAAAGAATTATGTGATATGAATAGGTTTGCTGTTGTATATTAATGAGAGTCTATGTACTTCCTAAAAAGAACAGAAATACGAGTTTAAGTATTTGTTTTTAGGTTTTCGCTCTTTAACCCAAGATATCCGAATATTAACTGCACCCAGAAAAAGTGGCCACAGTCATAATACTGTGCTATAAAACACCAGAACCTGTGCCATTCACCCTACTATGCTTTAGTAATCCTTCTCCAACCTCATCCTATCCCTCTCCCTCACCCTTCCAGCTTCTAATAATCAATATTTTAAATTCAGATCTAATATATATGCACACCTATATATAATTTCTCATGCAATAATAATTATTATTAACTTCTACATATGAAAGAGAATGTACAATATTGATCTTTCATCAGTGTCTTGCTTATTTCATTTAACAGTGATCTCCAGTTCTATCCATTCTGATGCAAATGTCAGGATTTTATTTTTAAAAGTCTAATGAGATATATATTCTTTGAACATATTAAAATGAATATATTAAAATATATTAAAATAAGCTATCTAAATATTTATTTATTTCATCTATTTTTGAGAGGCAGAGTGAGAGAGGGAGAGAGAGAGAAGTAATAGAAATCACCCACTCTTTTGTTCATTCCTCAAATGTCCACAACTCTGGGCCTGTGCCAGGCTAAAGTTAAAAAACCAGGAGCTAAATCTGGATCTCCCAAAGGGTTCAGGAACCCAACAACTTGAGCTGTCTGTTGTCTCCCAGAGTGCATATTTGCATAAAGTTGGAACTGGGAATCTGACATGGGTTGCAGGCATTTCTAGTGACTTAACTACTAGGTCAAACACTGCCTTGATACACCTTCTAATTAACTACTATCCTTACTGAACCCTATGTTTGAGAGGGCAACTTTGTACACAAACACTAATAAATCCCCACAATCACTGTTCATGACATACATTTCACATTTGGAACAAAAGACATACGGATTTGAACTATCTATAATATATTTAAGAGAACAGTCTAAATAAGAAGCATTAGAACACAGTCCAGGACGGCAGATTTACTTTCTGGTCACTCAAATTTGTTTCCTCATGTCATAGTTATAATTATATTAGGACTGGACTAGATATGAGTATATTTATAAGATACAATTGGTGTTGTATGTGATTGCAAAAGGGCTTACTTTCCCTGAGGATTGTCCCCATTTTTGAGCTATTTACAAACTACAGCTTTTAACAAAACTGTTTTTTTTTTTTTTTCAAACTAAACATCTTTTGGCCTTAGTGCATAGGAGCTCTAACTTCTGAAATCAGATCCAAAGTGGTCAGTGGTTGCTGGCTGGGCAGGCTTGAAGTCCATGGCAATAGGGCAGTTGCCCACAGCAGCAATGTTTAGACAGCTCAAAAATATCACTGGGTTGCAAAAAAAAAAAAAAAAAAAAAAAAACCACCACACACACACACACACAAACACTGGAAATGTAAGTTGATGAAGAAAATGCATTGGCTGTCTGAGGATATTAAGATGAGATTCTCACAATTTGTCTCTCCTGGAGCACAAAAGTAGAAATAAAACCTTGGGGGACACATATTCCACAATCTAAATCAAGGGCACAATCTCTGACTGAGGGTTTGTAAAGCAAGTGATTGAGGAATTCTTCCCTTAACTCAGTGATTCTCAACTATGGACATTTTTGTCTTCTTCAGGATACTGACAATGTCTGGAGATATTTTTGTTTGTCATGACCCACTGATGGGCTAAGGAAACATATAGCATATAGTTAGTAGTGGCTTAGTAATGCTAAGCATGCTATAATCCACAAGATAGCCCCCCATGACAATGAGTTACTCAATCCAAATGTCAAAACCCAGCTTAAAATCGCAATCACCTAATGATTACAGGATGACTGAGCTACAGAACTCAAAAAAAAAAAAAACAAAAACAAAAACAAAAAAACAAAAAAAAAAACACACTCTCTTTGGATAAATGTAATTGGATTTTATATGGAATTTTGATTCCAATCAGAGAGAGAGAGATGTTATATTTGTTCAAATTGAAGATTCAGTTGACAGTGAAGTCTATCACTGGAAAAAATAATATTTCTGTCTTTAAGAATCAAAAGGGTCAGCAATTGACTCACACTTGAGAAGAACATATATGAAAGGCATGCTTTAAACCTACTACTCTAATAGCCAAGTGAGAAGAGATAACCATGAGAGAGGAAACCTGTACTTTTAAGATGAAATGTAAGTTTCCCAAGAGTCATTTTTAAACTCACAGATGAAGAATTTTATTACATTGTTTTTGAAATGGACTCTGCCCAAAAGTTTAATCTGGTTTGAGTTGGAAGTGGAGGCTGTTCTTAAGGAGCCAAATAGTTCAGACATCACTGTTATTAAAATTTTGTGTACAAATAATGTCCAGTGTTGGAGGAATTCTTCTGGTTTTCCAAAAAGCTCAAAGAACATCCAATAGAGAATGAACACCTTGCAAGCCAAAGAGCTATAATGTCAAAACACAACCTTAAAAGGGTCCATAACTTGGACTACTGCTTCAAGAAGCAGCAATTTGCTTTCTTTGTGCATCTGGGCTCCAGCAACAGTAGATGATGATAATACTGCATCTAATGAAGGAAAACGGCTAAGGATTGTAAGCCTAATTGTAGAGGCTTTGATTTGCTCAATGAAGTTCACAAGTTTGGGGTTAACATAGGTCTGTTTTATTCAATAAATGAAGTAGTGACAACTGCTGATCACAGCTTATTTGTAGTTTGTTTTGCCAAGTAATTAAAGAATTTTTAAAAATATCAGTAACACAGAAGCAGGACTTTTATCATTATGCCTAAATCTTGGGTGGTTCATCCTTTCTAGGAAAATTCAATTGCATTCCGTTATGTGAGCTTATAATAGATTACTTCTCAGATTCATAGTTGTTTTATTGCCTCCTTGCCCAACATTGTGAATTTTTCTTAAATTCAAAGATAATTTTTGTTCAAATCTTTATTAAATCTCTTTGTAGGATAGTTGTCAATTCATAAGCAACTAAATTCATTTAATACTTGACCTAATTAGTCTTCCACCTCATTTATGGAGTATTCCCTTTATGCAAAAACTATTCTTCACCTTAGTATTCAATGCCAGATAATATACTTTAATTCACGTTCCAGTCTTTTTTTTTTAATTTGACAGAGTTAGACAGTGAGAGGGAGAGACAGAGAGAAAGGTCTTCCTTCCATTGGTTCACCCTCCAACGGCCGGCGCGGCCGGCATGCTGCGGCCAGCGCACCGTGCTGATCTGAAGCCAGGAGCCAGGTGCTTCCTCCTGGTCTCCCATGCGGGTACAGGGGCCCACGCACTTGGGCTACCCTCACTGCCTTCAAGGGCCGGAGCAGAGACCTGGATGGGAAGAGGAGCAACCGGGACTAGAACCCAGCACCCATACGGGATGCCGGCGCCACAAGCGGAGAATTAACCAAGTCAGCCACGGTGCTGCCCCCAGTTTCCAGTCTTAATATAAACATTGATTTCCAACAATAATCTTGGCATTTGAACTAGGCACTGGAAAAACACCAGTGAATAAAGCCAACATTGACTCAATCATCATGGAATTTAAAATCTAAATTTCCAGAGAGTAGTAAATATTGGTAGAAGACTAACACACCTAGCATCAGTTGAAATGTTTTCAGTTTTTGAAAGTCAAGAAGAATCTCCAGTACTCTGATGTGGGATGCTGGTGTCTTAACCAGTAGGATAAACATCTGCTCCGTAGACCATAACAGCATTGATTCACACATGAATGGTTCCAAATATATTTATTGTAAACAAGGCTGAGTTTTATCATTTTACATATTTGTGATTATTTGATTATTATAGAATACATGCCAAGAAATATAACTATCATGTCAAATGCTATATACTTCAAAGTTTTTAAATAATACGATAGTTTCCTCAAATAAGGCTATGATTGGCACCAGACTTGTGGTGTGGCAAGTTAAGCCACCTCCTGCAATGCCAGCATCCCATACTGAAGCAACAGTTTGAGTCCTGTCTGCTCCACTTCCTATCCAGCTCCCTGATAATGCGTAGAGGAAAGCAAGGGAAGATGGCTTCATGTGCTTGGAGTCCTGAGACACATGAGAATCACAGATGGAGTTCCAGGTTCCTGGCTTTGGACTGGCCCAATGCTTGCTGTTATGGCCATTTGGGGAATGAACCAAAGAAGAGAAGCTCGCTCGTTCGCTCGCTCTCTCTCTCTCTCTCTCTCTCTCACACACACACACACACACATACACACATACACACACATTCTCTCCTTTAAACAAACAAACAAAAAAATCATTAAAATGGAGTCTAGGACCAATTTGCATTCCTATCACTGTGTCTCATCAACACTGAGTATTATCTAACAAATGTATTTCTTTTTCTAATAGGACAAGTAAAAATTGTTTAAAATTGCATTTTCTTAGCCAGCGCCGTGGCTCAATAGGCTAATCCTCCACCTTGCGGCGCCGGCACACCGGGTTCTAGTCCCGGTTGGGGCGCCGGATTCTGTCCCGGTTGCCCCTCTTCCAGGCCAGCTCTCTGCTATGGCCAGGGAGTGCAGTGGAGGATGGCCCAGGTGCTTGGGCCCTGCACCCCATGGGAGACCAGGAAAAGCACCTGTCTCCTGGCTCCTGCCAGGATCAGCGCGGTGCGCCGGCTGCAGCGGCGGCCATTGGAGGGTGAACCAACGGCAAAGGAAGACCTTTCTCTCGCTGTCTCTCTCTCACTGTCCACTCTGCCTGTCAAAAAAAAAAAAAAAAAAAAAAAAAATTGCATTTTCCTGGTGTTAGTTTTTGATACTTTTCAATAATTTCTTCCATTATCTATATTTTTCATTAATTTCCATTCTTTTTTTTAACTTTTATTTAATGAATATAAATTTCCAAAGTACGACTTATGGATTACAATGGCTTCCCCCCCATACCGTCCCTCCCACCCACAACCCTCCCCTTTCCCACTTCCTCTCCCCTTCCATTCACATCAAGATTCAATTTCGATTATCTTAATATACAGAAGATCAGCTTAGTATACATTAAGTAAGGATTTCAACAGTTTGCTCCCACACCGAAACATAGAGTGAAAAATAATAGATGATTTTTTAAAATGATGATGAAATCAGATCAGACCTATTGTCATGTTTAATCCCAGTGAGAGTCAAGTTGGGAATTGATAATTTCTTTTTTTTCTTTCTTTTTTTTTTTTTTTTTTTTTTACAGAAGATCAGTTTAGTATGCATTAAGTAAAGATTTCAACAGTTTGCACCCCCATAGAAACACAAAGTGAAATATATTGTTTGAGTACTCGTTATAGCATTAAATCTCAATGCACAGCACATTAAGGACAGAGATCCTACATGAGGAGTAAGTGCACAGTGACTCCTGTTATTGACTTTACCAATTGACACTCCTGTCTATGGCATCAGTAATCTCCCTATGCTCCAGTCATGAGTTTCTAAGGTTTTGGAAGCCCTCTGAGTTCTCCGACACTTATCTTGTTTACACAAGGTCATAGTCAAAGTGGAGGTTCTCTCCTCCCTTCAGAGAAAGGTACCTCCTTCTTTGATGACCTGTTCTTTCCACTGGGATCTCACTCACAGAGATCTTTTGCCAGAGTGTCTTGGCTTTCCATGCCTGAAATACTCTCATGGGCTTTTCAGCCAGATCCGAATGCCTTTAGGGCTGATTCTGAGGCCAGAGGGCTATTTAGGACATCTGCCATTCTATGAGTCTGCTGAGTATCTCGCTTCCCATGTTGGATCACTCTCCCCTTTATTTATTCTATCGGTTAGTGTTAGCAGGTACTAGACTTGTTTATGTGCTCCCTTTGACTCTTAGTCCTTTCATTATGATCAATTGTGAACTGAAATTGATCACTTGGAATAGTGAGATGGCATTGGTACATGCCACCTTGATGGGATTGAATTGGAATCCCCTGGTATGTTTCTAACTCTACCATTTGGGGCAAGTCAGCTTGAGCATGTCCCAAATTATACATCTCTTCCCTCTCTTATTCCCACTCTTATGTTTAACAGGGATCACATTTCAGTTAATTTTCAACACTTAAGAATAACTGTGTGATAATTACAGAATTAAACCAGTCATATTAAGTAGAAAAGACAAAAAAAAATACTAAGAGGGATAATGTATTAAGTTGTTCATTAACAGTCAGGGCTATGCTGATCAAGTCACCATTTCTCATAGTGTCCATTTCACTTCAGGAGGTTTCCTTTTTGGTGTTCAGTCAGTTGTCACCGATCAGGGAGAACATATGGTATTTGTCCCTTTGGGACTGGCTTACTTCACTCAGCATGATGTGTTCCAGATTCCTCCAATTTGTTGCAAATGACTGGATTTCGTTGTTTCTTACTGCAGTATAGTATTCTAAAGAATACATATCCCATAATTTCTTTATCCAGTCTACCGTTGATGGGCATTTAGGTTGGTTCCAGGTCTTGACTATTGTGAATTGTGCTGCAATAAACATTAGGGTGCAGACCGCTTTTTTGTTTATCCATTTAAACTCCTTTGGGTAAATTCCAAGGAGTGGGATGGCTGGGTCGAACGGTAGGGTTATATTCAGGTTTCTGAGGAATCTCCAGACTGACTTCCATAGTGGCTTGACCAGTTTGCATTCCCACCAACAGTGGGTTAGTGTCCCTTTTTCCCCACATCCTCGCCAGCATCTGTTGTTGGTAGATTTCTGTATGTGAGCCATTCTAACCGGGGTGAGGTGAAACCTCATTGTGGTTTTGATTTGCATTTCCCTGATTGCTAATGACCTTGAACATTTTTTCATGTGCCTGTTGGCCATTTGGATTTCCTCTTTTGAAAAATGTCTATTGAGGTCCTTGGCCCATCTCTTAAGTGGGTTGTTGGTTTTGTTTTTGTGGAGTTTCTTGATCTCTTCGTAGATTCTGGTTATTAACCCTTTATCTGTTGCATAGTTTGCAAATATTTTTTCCCATTCTGTCGGTTGTCTCTTCACTCTCCTGTTTCTTTTGCAGTACAGAAACTTCTCAATTTGATGCAATCCCAATAGTTGATTTTGGCTTTGACTGCCTGTGCCTCCCGGGTCTTTTCCAGAAATTCTTTGCCTGTGCCAATATCTTGAAGGGTTTCTCCAATGTTCTCTAGTAACTTGATGGTGTCAGGACGTAGATTTAGGTCTTTAATCCACGTTGAGTGCATTTTTGTGTAAGGTGTAAGGTAGGGGTCTTGCTTCATGCTTCTGCACATGGAAATCCAATTTTCCCAGCACCATTTATTAAATAGACTGTCCTTACTCCAGGGATTGGTTTTGGATCCTTGATCAAATATAAGTTAGCTGTAGATGTTTGGGTTGATTTCTGGTGTTTCAATTCTGTTCCATTGGTCTATCCATCTGTTTCTGTACCAGTACCATGCTGTTTTGATAACAACTGCCCTGTAGTATGTCCTGACATCTGGTATCGTGATGCCTCCAGCTTTGTTTTTGTTGTACAAGATTGCTTTAGCTATTGGAGGTCTCTTGTGCTTCCATATGAATTTCAGCATCATTTTTTCTAGATCTGAGAAGAATGTCTTTGGTATCTTGATTGGGATTGCATTGAATCTATAAATTGCTTTTGGGATAATGGACATTTTGATGATGTTGATTCTTCCAATCCATGAGCATGGAAGATTTTTCCATTTCTTGGTATCCTCTTCTATTTCTTTCTTTAAGATTTTGTAATTCTCATCGTAGAGATCTTTAACGTCCTTGGTTAAGTTTATTCCAAGGTATTTGATTGTTTTTGTAGCTATTGTGAATGGGATTGATCTTAGAAGTTCTTCCTCAGCCATGGCATTGCTTGTGTATACAAAGGTTGTTGATTTTTGTGCATTGAGTTTATATCCTGCCACTTTGCCAAACTCCTCTATGAGTTCCAATAGTCTCTTAGTAGAGTTCTTTGGATCCTCTAAGTAAAGAATCATATCGTTTGCAAAGAGAGATAGTTTGACTTCTTCCTTCTCAATTTGTATTCCTTTGATTTCTTTTTCTTGTCTGATGGCTCTGGCTAAAACTTCCAGAACTATGTTAAATAGCAGTGGTGAGAGTGGGCATCCCTGCCTGGTGCCAGATTTCAGTGGAAATGCTTCCAACTTTTCCCCATTCAATAGGATGCTGGCTGTGGGTTTTTTATAAGTTGCTTTGATTATATTGAGGAATGTTCCTTCTATACCCAATTTGCTTAGAGTTTTCATCATGAAAGGGTGTTGAATTTTATCGAATGCTTTCTCTGCATCTATTGAGATAATCATATGGTTTTTCTTCAGCAGTCTGTTAATGTGGTGAATCACATTGATTGATTTGCGAATGTTGAACCATCCCTGCATACCAGGGATGAATCCCACTTGGTCTGGGTGGATGATTTTCCTGATGTGTTGTTGTACTCTATTGGCCAGAATTTTATTGAGGATTTTTGCGTCTATGTTCATCAGGGATATTGGTCTGTAATTTTCTTTCAGTGCTGCATCTTTTTCTGGCTTAGGGATTAAGGTGATGCTGGCTTCATAGAAAGAATTTGGGAGGATTCCTTCTTTTTCAATTGTTCTGAATAGTTTGAGAAGAAATGGGATTAGTTCTTCTTTAAATGTCTGGTAGAATTCAGCAGTGAATCCATCTGGTCCTGGGCTTTTCTTTGTTGGGAGGGCCTTTATTACGGTTTCAATTTCTGTTTCAGTTATGGGTCTATTTAGGTTTTCGATGTCTTCATGGTTCAATTTTGGTAGATTTCATGTGTCCAGGAATCTATCCATTTCTGATAGATTTTCCTGTTTGCTGGCATACAGGTCCTTGTAGTAATTTCTGAGGATTCTTTTTATTTCTGTGGTGTCTGTTGTTACGTTTCCTTTTTCATCTCTGATTTTATTGATTTGGGTCTTTTGTCTTCTTTTTTTAGTTAGTTGGGCCAATGGGGTGTCAATTTTGTTTATTTTTTCAAAAAACCAGCTTCTCGCTTGGCTGATTTTTTGTAGTGTTTTTTTTTTTTTTTGGATTCAATCCTGTTAATTTCTTCTCTGGTTTTAATTATTTCTCTTCTCTTCTCCTACTAGATTTGGGTTTGGTTTGCTGCAGTTTTTCTAGGTCCTTGAGATGCGCTGAAAGCTCATTTATTTGGTACCTTTCCAATTTCTTGATATAGGCACCTATTGCTATAAATTTGCCTCTCAATACTGCTTTTGCTGCATCCCATAAGTTTTGATATGTTGTGTTGTTGTCTTCATTTACTTCCAGAAAGTTTTTGATTTCTCTTTTGATTTCTTGAATGACCCAGTGTTCATTCAGGAGCATGTTGTTCAGTCTCCATGTGTTTGCATACTTTCTGGGGTTTCCTGAGTTGCTAATTTCCAGCTTCATTCCTCTGTGGTCTGAGAAGCTGCATGGTATGATTCTAATTCTTTTAAATTTGCTGAGACTTGCTTTATGGCCTAGTATGTGATCAATCCTAGAGAAGGTTCCATGTACTGCTGAGAAGAATGTGAAGTCTGTAGATGTAGGGTTGAAAGTTCTGTAGATATCTGTTAGATCCATTTGGGCAATAGTGTCAATTAAATCTGCTGTTTCCTTGTTGATCTTCTGTCCGGATGATCTGTCTATTTCTGAGAGTGGAGTATTGAAGTCCCCCAGTACTATTGTATTGGAATCTAAATCTCCCTTTAAGTCCCTTAACATATCTATTAAATAGACCGGTGCCCTGTAATTAGGTGCATATACATTTATAATAGTTACATCTTCCTGTTGAATTGAACCCTTAATCATTATATAGTGTCCCTCTTTGTCTCTCTTAACAGTTTTTGTATTAAAGTTTATTTTGTCTGATATTAATATGGCTACACCTGCTTTTTTTTTTTTTTTTTTGGTTTCTGTTGGCATGGAATATATTTTTCCAATCTTTCACTTTCAGTCTGCATGCCTCTTTGTTAGAGAGATGTGTTTCTTGTAGGCAACAAATAGTTGGGTTGTGTTCTTTGAGCCAATCAGCCAAACGGTGTCTTTTAACTGAAGAATTCAGACCATTAATGTTTAATGTGACTATTGATACGTATTGACTTTTCCCTGCCATTTTCCCGGAGATATTTTCTAGTATATGCTTTGAGCTTCCCATGCTCTTTTACTGGTAGGTGTTCTTCCTTTCCCTTCTTTCATATTGATGGCTGTGTTTCTGTGTTTCTGAGTGTAGCACATCTTTAAGTATCTTTTGCAGGGCCGGACGAGTGGCCACAAAGTCTTTCAATTTCTGTTTGCTATGAAAGGTCTTTATTTCACCTTCATTCACAAATGAGAGCTTGGCAGGATATACTATTCTGGGCTGGCAATTTTTCTCTCTTAGCACCTGTGCTATGTCTCGCCATTCCCTCCTAGCCTGTAGTGTTTCTGATGAGAAATCTGCTGTGAGTCTGATTGGAGATCCTCTGAGAGTAATCTGACGTTTCTCTCTTGCACATTTTAGGATCTTTTCTTTATGTTTCACTGTGGTAAGTTTAATTACCACATGTCTTGGTGAGGATCTCTTTTGGTCATCTTTATTGGGGGTTCTATGAGCTTCCTGTACTAGGATGTCTCTGTCCTTCTCCAAACCTGGAAAGTTCTCTGCTGGTATCTCACTAAAAAGGCCTTCTAATCCTTTCTCCCTCTCCATGCCTTCAGGAACTCTTAAACTCGAATGTTGGTTTTTTTAATAGTATCCTGTAGGTTCCCAACAAAATTTTTTTAGATTTCTAATTTCCTCTTATTTTCTTTGGTTTGACTGTATGTTTTCCTGTGCTCTATCTTCTAAGTCTGATATTCTCTCTTCTGCTTCACCCATTCTGTTTTTAAGGCTTTCTAATGTGTTTGTCATTTGATCTATTGAGCTCTTCATTTCATTTTGATTTCTCTTCACTATCACACTTTCCTGTTCTACTAGTTTCTGAGTTTCATTTTGATTCTTCCTTAAAATTTCATTTTCACGAGAGAGATTTTCAATCCTGTCCAATAAGGATTTCTGTAGTTCAAGGATTTGCTTTTGAAAACTTCTAAATGTTCTTATCATAAATTTTTTGAAATCTGTATCTTGCATTTCTTCTATCTCATCATCTTCATAATCTTGGTTTGGGGTGTTTTGTTTATTTGGAGGCATCATAGTGTCATCCTTGATCTTGTTCCCTCGATTTCTGTGTTTGTTGCTTGGCATAGTTAATTCTTCTTTCGTCACTGTGCGTTTTTTTTTTTTTAATTTTTTTTTTTTTATTTTATACTATGTCCGTGTTAAGTGGACTGCCTGCTGTTGGAGGAGCCTTGGAGGCTTGAGATGGGTGTGTCCTGAGAGCGCTGCTTGGTTCTTCCTGGTTAAGGGTGTGCAAAGGTGACACCCTCAAGTTATGCGTGGTAAATCTCTCTCTATTTATTTATTTATTATATTTATTCAGGGGGTAAGTAAGACCGCATGGCATGGCTGTGCAGAAATGATGGTATTTAGCTTCCAGTCTCTGGCTTCTACCCAAAAAGTCTGTGTAGGCTCCTCTGGACTCCCACTGGGTTGCCTAGGCTACTGAATTGTAGTGACTCAGTTCCTTAGCTCTCCCCTGTTGATATGTAAATCCAGAGAGGGGGCCTGCTCTTTGTCTCTTGTGAATTCTTCAAGCCTTGCAGCCTTGCATCCTTTGCAAGGTTAGGGGAGAGAGAAACCCCCAAGCTTTTTTTTTTTTTTCCGGTAGTGAGTCTGCTGCATTTTCCGGCTCCCTTCTAGATTCTGACCCCCGTTTCCCCACCAATGTCTTGGGTTATTGAGCTCACCTCCCCTTCCAGCGCCGATGTGTGGACTCGGAGCCCTGGACGTCCCAACTCTCCCTGCTGTTGTCTGTGTGACATGCACTCCCCTTCCTGCACTGGCGCGCAGACCCTGCGGCTTCCGCGGCACCCGTGGCTCCCGCGGCTCGGCTTCCGCGTGGTGGGTGACCTTGTTCTCCCAGTAGGTCCTCCGATTCACAGCCACTCGATCCAGAAGAGTTTCCTCTGCAATATTTTCCTGGTTCTTTTTTCTGAGGCTACCATAACTCCCCTTTTATTAAACTAAATTTTCCTGGACTATCGGTGCGCGCCCTCACTATTCCGCCATCTTGGCTCCCAATTTCCCTTCTCTTTTAAGCCAACTTATTGAGGTAGGTATGATACGTAAAAAGGTGTACATATTTAATATATTGAAACTTGATTAGTTTGGAGATAAGTAAACACCACTGAAATTAACACCACAATCTAATCCATAAATACAATCATTACCTCAAATTTCTTCAAACAGCTGGTGTTGTGCCCCAGCAGGTTAGAGCACTGTTTGCAGTTCCTGCACCCTGTACTGGAGCACCAGTACTTTGGTACTCTGACTAATACCCTGGCCCTCCATATTCTCAACCCAGATCTGGAAAACCACAATCTACATTCTGCTTCTTTGCATTTGACTGTTTTAGACTTTGTGAATAAATGATTTCATGTTATATATATATATATATATTTCATGTTATATATATGTATATATTTTCTGAGTCTGGCATATTACATATAGCATAATTGTCTTCAATTTCATCTGTATTACCACAAATGACAAGATTCCCTTAGTTTGAAAAACTAAATAATAAATCATTATATGTACATGCCACATTTTTCTTTATTTATTCACTCATATTTGGAAATTTAGTCTTTGCTTACGAATGTTGGATATTCTGAATAGTTTTACACTGAAATTGGCAGTGAAGATATCACTTCAACATGCGAATTTCACTTCCTTGGATATATGTCTGGTAGTGGGATGATTGAATCATAAGGTAGTTACTTTTCACTGTTTTTAGGAACCTCCATACTGTTTTCCATAGTAGTTTTACCAATCTACATTTTTAACAATATGTAATGGTTCTCCTTTCTCCTTTATACACATCCTCACCAATACTACAAACCTTATATGTGATAAAGAGTTAATATTTAAAATGTATTAGGAAATTTTAAATTTTCATCATTACCTTAACTCAATGTAAAATGCTTTCATTTTGACACTGAGAATATAAATGTGGAGATGGCCAGTTTTCAGCCTTTTTATCTTATTTGAATAGGTTTATTGGCTATTGTAACTTGCCCATTCCATCACATTCTTTGTGATATCTTCTCCACCATTTTATGCAAATCTTTATCCTCTGTAATTGTAAATATATGATTTTAATTTCCAGTGAGTAGAGACAATAAACAGAATCTGTTTTGCTATTCTTAAATTTACATTGGCTTCCTTTACTTCTCCATCCCAGATTTTATCTGTACTTATTTTTTGAAAAATTATCTTTGCTTTGAGTCAGTGTTATTCCTTAGAAAAGTAAAGTGACATACAGCCAAAGAATTGTAGACTCAATAATCACATTATGTTTCATATCACCACCATATAATAGAACTAAAAATTAGAGGTAATGGCAAGATGTTCTGAATAATATACATTTTCCAAAAATGAATCAGGCATATTAAGAAAAACTCTTGACAAAATAACATTTATATTTCCACAATAGCTCCAGTCTTAGAATGTGCATGCTAGCCAAAAAATATTAACACATAGTCAACACTCTGAATTGACATTTTCATATTGAATAAACCACTTTTAAAGCCAAAACTATTTTAGGAAAATTAAGAGATTCATTTTAAAATAACTAAAAAACAGGAATACAGCAATGTCAACAGATTTCATCTTACAACCCCTCCTGAGACAGGGCAGTAAGATGTTAGGAAGTCACTACCAACTGGGACAACTATTCTTTTCCCCTTTGTTTTTTCCTTTTTCTTTCTTTTTTGCTGTCTCTCCTGGTCACTTATTATTGACCCCACTGATTTAGTTTTGCGTATGTTTCACTTTTGTTTGTGAAGAATGATTTTTCTTTCCCTCCCAGTGTTGTTTTCACTTTCCATGTAGTGTGTGCGTATCAGTTCACTTATAAGCTTTTCAAAGAGAAGTTGCATTGGATAAAAGTTCAAGAAACAATGCAGATTTTATTTAAGACTGTGGTAGCAAAAGAGAGACTGAAGTCAACTGTGTTGAAAGAAAAGGAGATTTCTTTCTTTTTTTCATGATTTTTTTAAGATTTTTATTTATTTATTTATTTGACAGGTAGAGTTACAGATAGTGAGAAAGAGAGAGACCGAGAGAAAGGTCTTCCTTCGGTTGGTTCACTCCCCAACTGGCTGCTAAAGCCAGCACTGCGCCGATCTGAAGCCAGAAGCCAGGTGCTTCTTCCTGGTCTCCCATGCGGGTGCAGGGACCCCAAGCACTTGGGCCATCCTCCACTGCCCTCACAGGCCACAGCAGAGAGCTGGACTGGAAGAGGAACAACGGGGCTAGAACCTGGCACCCATATGGGATGCTGGTGCTGCAGGCAGAGGATTATCCTAGTGTGCCACAGCTCCGGACCTTTTTTTTTTTTTTTTTTTTTTTTTTTTTTTTTTTTTTTTTTTTTTAATAAGCTAGTGGAAATGTACTCCAGGATGTTACAGGAGACACAAGTCAGTGGAACAGGTTGAGAGAAATGTGCTATTCCTAATTTGATAATTTTTCCCTCTCTGTGATTAGAAAATCTGTGTTTGATAATTGTTGCCTATTAAGTTAGAAGCCTAGTTTTCCATAGAATCTGCAAACTGGGATGCTACCTTATCTCATGATTACATTTCGAATAAGTGTTTTCCAGATTTTCAAGAAACATTGTGAGTTGTCAAACTGGCAAGAGCTTGTAAGATTTACATACATTTAAAAAGGGTCAGAGGGAGAATTTGCATATGTTTTTTTATGGGAAAAGGAAGCCAGGGGCCTATAGTAGGCATGAAAGTAGTTCTAAAATTTAGCTAAGATGAAAGGAAATTTAAGGTCATCATAACCAAGCCCCTTGTTACTACCATCTTTCAGCTGGATTCCACATGCTCAAGGGGGTAAAATGATTGAATTATGGGGAGGTAAAATGTCTAATAAAATGCCAATCAGAATTAGCTGTTCAAGTGGTACAGCATGGCTTCTAGAAGAGCCTAGTTGTTAGATGCATGAACTATAGCTGAGCAGTTCTACAAGGGAGTTACTGGAAACATTTGCTACACTACTGTTGTGAAAAAAGTATTTATTATTTTGTAAGCTTAAAGCATTAAAGTAATATCTCCCTAAAAACCTATTGAATGAGAAAGTATAATAAAGAAAGAACTAAAGAGCTTTAGTGCTATGCAGCCAATTAGTAGAATATGCATGTTAACAATACACAGTAAAACTGAAAAAGAAATGTATTTTATATATAATCTAATGAGCTATTTGAGGTTCTTTTACATTACTTAATTTCTCAAAGATTATATTGTATTTTCCTGAGTTTGAATCTCTATGATTCCTTGGCCACATTATGATATATGATTAATATATGAATATATTAACTAGTCATTATTTCAATAAATGTTTATTGAATTGTTTGCATTGAGAACTATGTATATACAAATAAAAAAAAGAAACAGACCCCAAAATAAAAAAAAATTAAAACAATATAGAAGAACAAAATTATGGAGATGTCCAGAGATCTATGAAAGTCCTTCAAATTTAGTTAGTGTGAGAAAACAGAAAGGCCATTTTTTTTGAAGGGGATGATCCTGAGTAAGTCTCAGGAGCACAGTGAAGACTACTTCACATAGCAGGAACACAGACAGTAGAGAGACACTATATGGACATGGAGAATTGTAGGCAGCCTGTGGACAACTCAAGGCCAATCTAGACCTGTGGAATTTCTGGGATAAGAAAGTCACATACTCCCATCCTGAAGGAGGATGATAATCAAGAAAACCCTGTTACAATTATCTGTGCTACTGGAGGCCCCAATAAGTTGATTACGTATGTTGTTATTTTTTTGCGCTTCTTTGTGCTTCTTTGTTCTGCAGCTGGTTATGTATAAACACTGCTGGGACTTTAGAATAAAGGAGCCTTGATCAGCCTTGTTGTCTTGGCTCCTTTCTCTGCGCCCTTGTTCCTCTTTCAGTCCCTCTCCCTCCCTTAGGTTCCGTTCGACTGGTGCAGCTGGCCCGCACAGAGAATTACAGAAGTTATTTACAAGAGATTAAATTCTGGGTCTGGAAGTGGTAAGAAAGGAGACTGGAAAAGCAAGCCAGATAGCACAAAGAGTCTTTGACACCTTAGTTAAAAAAATGTGATCTTTTTATGTGCAAATGTCACCATGTGAAATCCACCTTACAAAACCTACATTAGCTTCTGTCACTGTTCCAAAAGTTGTTTCCACCATGGCATATGTTGAAAATACTGAAATTCAAGCAATACCTTAAAAAAGGGAAGCAGCTACTTGTTTGTCTTCTACTCCCACCCTTCTGTGAGATTCCATCCAGCTGCAACAAAATATCATCTACTACAAAAGTGCATTGCAGCTGTCCAGTGGGATACTATGAAATACAATATGTAGAGGGAGGATTGAAGGTTGCTATTCCAAAACCATGCAGAGAAGTTTTGGACAGGATAATGGCTTAAAAGGACCAAATTTAGAAACTGGGAAACATAATGAAGAGTAGTTAAATGCAGGAAAGAGACATAAATACTTGAAAGATTAAATTGGGTTAAAAGCTTGATGACAGGGAAAAATGAAGGATAAGGAGTCCAGGCTGACTTTGCCTTATCTGCCTAAAAGCAAGACCAGCACATTTCCACATTGGGTTATAGTTTTCTCACATTTTATGTAGATAAGCTGAAGCAAAGTATGGTGAGAGAGGGAGTATACCAGCAGAAAATAGGTAAGTGGGGGAAAAATCCAACAAGTATAGACCTTGGGTAGATAATGTTGAAAAGAACTAAAACACCAGATATCTATAGGGGAAGAAATCAATTCCATAAGTTAAAGTAAATGGAAATGAGGTCTAAAATGTATATTTGGCCAAATTTGTTGAGAGATATCACATCATGCCAAAGAAATGGTCAAGCAGAACCAATGAGACTGTTCTCAGATACCACTTTAAGAAAAATGCATTACTTTGCTGCTTTGGGGGCTGAGTAAGCTCCTAGGATTCTTAGGCAGTTCAAGAAATTTGAGAAGCCCATGGATTCCAAGTAAATAATTGACTTTCTTCTGTCCCTTCTCTCTGTGTGCTCTCCCCCAAACCCAGTTGTTTTCTGCCTCCTTCAATAGCCTGCTTTTATCTGAATTGGCTTTATGTCAGAAAAGCTGTGTCCTCATAGTGGTGACATAGCCTTTGGCCCCTGGCTCCTTAATAACTGCCATGTTAGAAGTGGCGAGATATTTCATCTCTGTATGAAACCACCCTGAAAATAAGCACAGAATTTATTGTAAAAGATGTACATTTTTCTGGAACATAGATTCTAAACAAACAATTCATAGATCAGTGTAGTTCTGCAGACCTCAATTCAAACAGCACAGAGAAGCTGAACTTCTCTCAATACTGTGGCGGTGGTATATGAATAACTGTGCTTTTATGTGCCTCGCTTGCACCAGAGGGAAGTAGACCCCAGTTGTGTAATTTCACTATACAGGAATGAGATGGCTCTCCAAGTTATCTTACTCCCTGATATGGAAGGACAACAACAAGATGCCTTTATAATATGTACAGAGATGCCAGGGGACTGCCCTGATGACATTTTTTTAAGAAAATAAATGTATTTGTGTATGTGAGTATTTGAGATTTATACATATTCATACACACATGATGTTTTGGCATGCATGGAGATTGAAACGTGGTTACTATAGTGGAACAGATTATCATATCTGTAATCTCAGGCAGTTTACTGTTTTATATGACAAAAATGGCTTAAACATGTTTGGTTGACAAAAATCTCCAATAGACTATGATTTTCTTTTCTGTAGTTCAAATTGTGTATTAGATATCTAGACTTGTTTATCCTACATTTCTGCTGCTTTGTATTCTTTGTCCACATCTTTCCATTTCTCCCCACCTCCAAGAAATGGCATAGAAATCTCTCTTCCAGGTATATATGCAAAGGTGACTTAATTATCACCTTGTAGAGATCTGCATGCCCACATTCATTTTTTGCAGTATTTTCAATGGCCAATATACAGAACCAATCCAAGTGTATCCTGACAGATGAATGGATAAAGAGAATGTCACACACTCAGAAATTCATATATATATATATATATATATACTCTCTCTATATATACATATATATACTCTATATATATACATCCTATCTGAGAATATACATATATATACATACATATATATATACATATATATGAATAGCACTCAATTTCTAAACATGTGTATTCCTGTATTCCTGGAGGATATTTTGTTAAGGGAAGTAAGTCCGAAAAAGAAGGAAAATCATTGTATTATCTAACTTGAATATGGTATCTTCCAAAAAAAATCACTAAATATAGAGAAATAGAGAATAAAATAGTGATCAATCTCAATATTTTTAAACTTTTTTTTTTCATTTGAGAAACAGAGAAAAGAGAGAGTGTGTATAGGCACAATTTCTGGTTTACAACCCAAATGCCTGAAATGGCCTGGCCATACCAAGATCAAGATCTTGAAAATCTGAGTCTACCAGGTAGATGGCAAGGACCATCAGTGCCACCCCAGGGTTCACAGTAGCAGGAAGCTGGAATCTGGAGAAGCCTCCGAACTTGAACACAGGTTGCTCTGATGTGGGAAGCAGTTGTCTGAATGGCATCTTAACTGCTGGGCAAAATGCCTGCCCCCTGATTATATTTAAAAGTGATTAATCCATCACTTGGTTGAAACAAGTTTTTTGAGTGCCTAAAAGAAATAGCTGTGTCTATGATAAGTACTGAAAGCACAAAAATGTGAGAAATATACAGTTTTTTTTTTTCCCTTTTAGGCTAGATTGGTCAGAATGTGACCTAGAAACAGATAATATTTAGGTATAGAGAAGGCCACTGTGTTTAAGACCTCAGGCAAAGTATGTGTAGTGCATTCCTTAGCAGGATAAAGCCCAACCACGTTTGATTCTTCCCATTCCTAGGCATAAAATGATTCCATTCGCTAATTTAATGATAGGGATAATTTTCTCATTAGACAAAACTAGGTCAGGGGAGTCTTTGAGGGAAGAACGTATTTCCTGTTTTTGCCACTTGGTTCTCAACAGCTTGCAAAGTGCTTGCACATATGATTTGCTCATAAAAATGTTACTTGAGTGAGTAAATGAGAACAGCTGTCTTAATGAAAAAGCACTGCAATTATCCTTTTTCTTATTATTTTCTTATAAAAAAACAAATTGAAGAAAATACGAAAAACAAGAAAAATCTGCTTACAGAATCATTTGTTTCCAAATGTTTGTTTATTTAATTTTCAAGTGGACATAAAATGACTGAACTTTCTTTTCAGATTTTAATTTAATAAATGTGAACTTTATGGAGAATAATATGGAATGACATCTGACAATCACAGAATAAATGCTTAAGTCTTTTTTATTGTTTTTCAGCAGGTGCCCTTTGCTAAAGGATCTCTCATGTGTTCTTCAGTGGCAAAAGCAGAATAAAGCATTTTGTTTTATGGAAACAATTAGACACACATTTGTTGTTGCTGGGCCTCCATATTAAATGCTGTCCACACAGATAATGTGAGTTTAAAAATTTCAATATGTAACTAGATATATTTTAAATCATATTGGTGCACAAGGATGTGCTATGCGATGTGATCATCTTTCTCGTTGACTTAAAGGATATAGAGTCTTTCATTCTTTTGGTCATTAAAAAACCTGTGTTTATTTCTTTTGTAACCAACCTAAGAAGGTTAGAATAATTTGTTTGTTTTTTAGTAATTGTTTAATATCTGTTTAAAAGGTGACATTTCCTTTCCATATCCTTAGCATTGAGATAGGTGACTATTTAATAAATAATTGTAAGGTCACTAAAGAGATGTCTGAGTGAAAATAAGAGAATTAAATATCAATTAAATTATCAATAATTAATGATATAATAATTAATGATATTAATTAGTAGTTAATAATTATTAATTACTAATCCAGATGAAATTATTTTTGGCCATATAGTCTTCATGTGATATTAAGTATGATTATACTCCTTGCACTGTTAAATAAAATAATAAAATTAAATAAAATATTCTAAACAAGCTTACACAAGTACACAATGTCACATGTGCAAATTGCATCTTTAACCCCATGTTGACTGGGCTTCAGGAAATAAGCTTTGGAATAAAAGCTATTATAAAATATTTAAATAAAAATATTTTTCTGCTTTCATTTTTTAACCTTTCTTTGGTTTTACATTAAAAATTTAATAAAATTTGTCTAGAAGATTATTTACTAGAAGAGAATTCTAAAAATAATATATATATAAAACATATATTTGCATAATTTTAAATAAATTCACAAATGGGATTGTTGTATATTTTATTTTATTGTAGGTTTTATTTTGTGGCGTAAGTTTTATATTTGGCTTTGTTAGTCGATTACTCTCCCCCTTTTACTTTCTTCCTTTTATCAGTCTAGGCAGAATTAATTTCAAAAGAACATTTCATTTTTTTACTGTTTTCAGAGTAAATTTTCATCCCTATCTGAGAATATTTAAATAGACCTCAGCTTCTTCTTTGTTTCTCTTGAAGAAATATCTTCCTGCCTAGACAACACAAGTCTCCCCCTTTGATTGACTCCTTAATCATCCATTATTTCTAAGATTTTATTTTATTTATTTATTTGAGAGGTAGAGTTACAGACAGTGAGAGGGAGAGACAAAGAGGAAGGTCTTTCATCTGCTGATTCACTCCCCAAATGGTCACAATGGCTCGACTGAGCTGATCTGAAGCCAGGAGCCAGGAGCTTCTTCAGGGTCTCCCATGTGGGTGCCCAGGCCCAAGCACTTGGGGCATCTTCTACTACTGCCTTCCCAGGCCATAGCAGAGAGTTCGATAAGAAGAGGAACAGCCAGGACTAGAACCAGTGCCCATGTGGGATACCAGCGCTGCAGGTGGGTGATTAACCTACTATGCCACAGCACTAGCCCCAAATTCTCCATTATAATGAATCACATTTTATTCATATTGACCACAATTAATATTTCAGAGGAGACAATATCTTCTGATTTCCTCTTGAACATATCACTATAAGTCCATTAAAGGAAGCTTCTTTTTCCTTTTTCATCGTTCAATTAAAATCTTCATTTTTTTTTTATCCTCTGAATTAGGATTCCTCTGTCTACTCCATTCCAATCTTGCCAACTGCTCTATTTTAAGCTGCCTTTCTGATATTACTTTGACTTCTGAACTAGAGGCTAGGACACTGTCTTGTTTATCGTTTATTCTTAGCTCCTGATTTACTGATTCATACATTTAAAATTTCAATAAATATTTGTTAAATGAAATAACAAAATCAATGAAATTTCCAGGTTAATTGTACAACTTTAAATGAAAATAAAACTTTGGCACTGTTTTTAAACTTTGACAGGAAATCAATACTGGTCTCCCTTTTTTCTTTTCCTAAATCTATAATTGTTGATGAAATGATGTGTTTTGAATTAACTGCTAAGAAAATGCAAATAATAACCATAAATAAAATGGATAATTAAATAATTTTGTTACCATTGTTCAGAAAAAAATTATTCATTCTTCAAGACAAGCTTTTAAAATGGTTTGGCTTTTTTTTTTTTTTTTTTTTTTGATAGGCAGAGTGGATAGTGAGAGAGAGAGACAGAGAGAAAGGTCTTCCTTTTGCCATTGGTTCACCCTCCAATGGCCGCCACGGCTGGCATGCTGCGGCAGGTGCACCGCGCTGATCTGATGGCAGGAGCCAGGTACTTATCCTGGTCTCCCATGGGGTTAGGGCCCAAGCACTTGGGCCATCCTCCACTGCACTCCCTGGCCACAGCAGAGAGCTGGCCTGGAAGAGGGGCAACCGGGACAGAATCCGGCATCCCGACCGGGACTAGAACCCGGTGTGCTGGTGCTGCTAGGTGGAGGATTAGCCTAGTGAGCCGCGGCGCCTGCCTTGGCTTGGGTTCTTAATGATAATATATCTATTGTCAATTAGAAGATTTTACTTAAAATGATATGAATGTTTAAATAATGAGAATGTATATAAAATATAAAAACATTTATTTAAAATTGAAGTCATGTATGAAATAAAGGAATATCTTTGGTTTATAATAATTTAAAGTTTATCTCTTTAAATATTTGTTCTTCTTGTCTATAAATCACTTCCTACACTCTACTTTTAGTTCTATCTATGCACTTTACATTTCCCTTCTGATCTTTATAGAATGTGTATTGAAATATTCAATGAAGAATTGAATTTCCTTTTAAAGGTTATTGAAATCTTTTTACCATTTGTAAATTTTGAATCACATAGTTATACATAATAGTTAAACAGACATTTTAAAATTTCAACACATGGATTATAAGGCTTTTTATTTAATTTAGAAAGAATGCTAACAGTTTTTGTTTATATTTAATATCTAGTTTACGATGGAATGACCATTGGTCTCTGTGTGCATAAAATTCATAGTCATTTTGAAGTCAGTAAATTCTCTTTTATAATAGAATGCAGCATATTCTTTGTTTACTGGTATGCCCTTTAGTTAATCTTATTGTTAATTAACGACAACTAAATTACAGACCATTTGGGGATGTCTGTATTCATCTTAACAATGTTTATAATAAATGAGAACAGGCAATAGCAAAGATTTTCAGTCTTGAAATTATAAGCATGGCATCAGAGTCTGTTGGTAAAAATGAGAACTAAGATTATATTATGTGATGAAATATGAGAGAGCCATCTTGTAATTGAGAGTGGCCCCTGGGTTGTTCAGATGTCAAAAAGCAGCATACTTTGAACTGCTTTAAAAAGACAATTTTTTTTTTTCATCTGTTCATGGAAATCCGGCTAGATTTGTTAACCTCTGAACATTACTGCCTGGAGTGGAGAACAATTAGATTCATTAATTTGTTTCCCTTCTCACTTGATTTAACACATACTCAGTAATAGAGCTCACTAACAATTGTGTTCTTGACTTCAGCACTTATTAGCAAATTGTTCTTTGAATATTGAATTATCATTCAGGAATGGATATAAAAAGAGAACAAAAAATCTTTTTAGAACATACAGCATAGTATTTCATAAAAAATTGTTTAGGATATAGAAAACCCTATGACATAACTATTTATTGTGATATATTTTTGCTAAGATTAAAAATACCTTGTATAATGAAAAGAGATGTTTTCTTGAGTATACATTATTAAATGGCACTACCGTCCTCTAATGAAGTGATGCTTCACAATGCTGATAACTATTGATGAGAATTGAGTCTTCTAACAAATTAACGTTGTCCCTAATGAGTCTCAGGTCAAAGAATTCCAGTTTACTTAATGGACTAGGTAATTTTTAAACCAAACATTTTTTTCTGAAAATCATTAAAATATTGGATCAGGAAACAAATATTGAAGACACAAAAAAGAGTGAGAAATATGCAAATCTAGTATAGGATCAGTCTAAATAGAGAGGTAGGTAGAGTGCTAAGCAGCAGTAAAGCCATTTTTTTTTCTGAACATATTCACTGATAAACACTGGAAAACCAGAGTGCAAAGACAAAAACAGCAACCAAGGTAGTTGTCTTTCTGGGAGAATTTTCTTACTTTCAAATGTTGCACATTTGGAGATTATGATAAATCAGCTTGAAACTTGTTTCCAAATTCTACCCCCAACCATGTGAAACTACTAATATGACTCTACATAGTACAGGAGAAAGAAAAGATAAAAAGAAAAGAAAAGGCCTTACTCAGACTATGTTCACATGGACTAATTACACAGTTTCATGTGCCGTAGATAGTCAATGATTGTCAAACCTTGAAATTGATTTGGATTTATTCCACATATTGAAGTATTTTTCAACCAAATACTAGTGAGAAATTGCTTATTAGTAAAACCAACAAGCTTAAATATGAACTAGAACCAACAGCAAGAAGATAATAGCATTTTACCCATTTGGACATAGGCCATTGCATCTTGGAATAAACTGGTGATCTCCCTCATTTTATCTTTCAAATTATTTCTGTAAAGATTTCTTTATTTGAAATACAGAGTTAAACAGAGAGAGGGACACACACACACACACAAAGAGACAGAGAGAGAGAGAGAGAGGAGAGACAAAGGCTCATGAGCCTAATTCTAATAACATACCATTCCCCTCACAGATATTCCAGACCCTTAAACTTTCAGGGATGCTGAAGGATCTACACTCATCGTAGCTTTTATAGCTACTTCCTGCTGATCAGAGTCACAAGCCCTGCCTGTCCTGGGTCTGGAAATTACTGCCCATCTCATCTAACAAATGTGTCTCATGAGCTAGAAAGCTCTCAGTCACTGCCAATGGCCATGCCCCCTGCATGGTCATCTTTACTCTCAGAAGTCATTGAGTTCTGAAACACAGTTTTATCAATCAGCATAAGCAAAACTGGAACAAAACAAATTGCAAGTAGAGTGCCTCTTAAAATGGAAAGAATGTACTTATAGACTTATATGATACTTATGTACTTACAGATAATGGATGGTGATATCCTTATGCAGATTATAAAACTAGTTTGAGCATAGGGATATTTAATGTCTCTTTCAGTGAATATGCTACTGTTTGAGTAAAGGTGGCAGATTCCAAAATCACTGCACATGTTCCTCCTTGTTCTATTAATATTTATTCCATGGCCTGTCTAATGTCCATAACTACATTAGACAGAGTATCCACTTATGTAAGTACTTGCCGTAAAAGCTGTCATGAGTTGTAATAGAGGAACTCACTAAAGAGTATTTCTGCCAATAACAGCTCCCAGAAAGAAACAAAAGAAGAGGTAAGTACAACATGTCTGTCTTAAAGTGCAGCATTCTTGATGTGACGAAAGCAAAAGCTTTACTTGTCTTTTTGCTTTTTAAAGAGGTATTAAGATCTTCGATTGGCTCATAAGAACAAGCAGACGTGTCTTTCAAATTCACCTGTGAAGACTCAAGATAAAGGAGTTTAATCCTAGACAAGTGTACAAAGCTTGAGATGCACTACAATTTCACCAAAGCAGGTGTGCTCAGTAGCACCTGGTAAGGACCCCGCTGTTTAGTGTGCTACTGGTCTGAAGGGGATCCTTCTGGAAACAAGGTGAATGGCTTAGTCTGAGATCCTAATGCTAAAGCTTCTGTTAAAAACTCTTCAGTTCTTTGGAACACCCTTCGTGGCCTCCTGTCCAACAAAGTGGGTCTGTGTCAGAGCCTTTTAAAGCTTCATGCAAAGGCTTGGCTATTAATCCAAATCCTGGAATCCATTTCTACAGAACCTTGCCATTCCCAGAAATGTCATTAAATGCTTTTTTTTTTTTTTTTTTTTTTTGTCTGTAGTGACCCTATAGACACAATAGCTACCTTCCTCTTGACTGAAAGAGCACACTTTCCTAGGGTTTGAATATATTCCAAGTAATCTACCTCTTGTTTAGAATCCTAAGCCTTCATTTTGGGAAACTCTGTATCCTCACTTTTCCAAGATTCCAGGTTTAATGAGATGCAGAAGAAAGTATCCCTCAGGCAAGGGATTTAGCACACAATAACATGCATTGAGACAACTACCTCACGAATAGTCCTGAGGTCTTTAACCATTTTGTAGTCTCCATTTGCCCTTAAATCATACAACACAGATAGTACAGGGAGACATGGATCCAAGAGTCTATGTTTGAGAAACTAATTTAAAGAAACACCTGGCCAGTGCCGCAGCTCACTAGGCTAATCCTCCGCCTTGCGGCGCCAGCACACCAGGTTCTAGTCCCAGTCAGGGCGCCGGATTCTGTCCTGGTTGCCCCTCTTCCAGGCCAGCTCTCTGCTGTGGCCAGGGAGAGCAGTGGAGGATGGCCCAAGTCCTTGGGCCCTGCACCCCATGGGAGACCAGGAGAAGTACCTGGCTCCTGCCATCGCATCAGCGCGGTGCACTGGCCGCAGTGCGCTGGCCGTGGCGGCCATTGGAGGGTGAACCAATGGCAAAGGAAGACCTTTCTCTCTCTCTCTCTCACTATCCACTCTGCCTGTAAAAAGAAAAAAAAAAAATCCTATGGTTAATACACGAAAAGAAAGTAATTTTTGAGAACTAGTTTAACCACTAATTAGTAATACAACTCTTTGAGGACAGAGGTCCTGCATGGGAAGTTAGTACACAGTGACTCCTGTTTTAATTTAACAATAAACACTCATGTATGATGTCAGTGATCACTCAGGGCACTTTACATAAGCTGCCTAGGCTGGGAAAGCCTTTTGAATCTGCAGATTCCGTCAGTATTTAGAAAAGGCCTTGAGCAAAATGGAAATCCTCTCCTCCCTTCAGAAAAGAGTACATCCTTTTTTTTTTTTTTTTTTTTTTTTTTTGACAGGCAGAGTGGACAGTGACAGAGAAAGGTCTTCCTTTGCCATTGGTTCACCCTCCAATGGCCGCTGCGGCCAGCGCGCTGCGGCCAGCACACCGCGCCAATCCAATGGCAAGAGCCAGGTACTTATCCTGGTCTCCCATGGGGTGCAGGGCCCAAGCACTTGGGCCATCCTCCATGCACTTCCTGGCCACAGCAGAGAGCTGGCCTGGAAGAGGGGCAACCGGGACAGAATCCGGCACCCCGACCGGGACTAGAACCAGGTGGCCGGCGCCAAAAGGCGGAGGATTAGCCTAATGAGCCGCGACGCTGGCCAGAGTACATCCTTCTTTGATGACTATTTCTTTCCACTGAAGTCTCACTCACAGAGGTCCTTCATGTAGGGACATTTTTCACACCAGTGTCCTGGCTTTCCATGCCAGGCTCTTCTGGGCTTTTCAGCAAGCTCAGAATGCCTCATCAGCTGACTCTGAGGTTGCTGAGTGCTATTTACAGTGATTTACCCTTCGAGTCTGATGTATGAGCTGCTTCCCATGTTTCCTCCTTTTTATTCCTATCTATACTATTGCTAAACTCTTAATCCTAGCTGTATGATCACTAAACACTCAATTCCATTTACATTGTCACTAAACACCATTTTTTACCATCCAGCTGAAGGAGATTAGGGATCCTATGGCAAGATTTCAAACTGTACCCTTAGAAGTAAGTCTCCAGGAATGTTTGTAGATCTAGAGAGCTGAACAATCACTTTGTAGGACCTGAGAAGATAAAAGCAGACACAGCTCTTCTTGAGCTTAATTACCCTTAAGCATGTGACTTTGATACATTTCATAAGCTTTAATTTTGACACCTTAGAGTCTCCATTTGTAGACAAAATGGGGTCCATTATCTTACCCAGCCCACTGAGGGGATACCCCACAATGTTTTTCTTTTTTTAAAACCAGACATAAAGCTAAACACTATACTAAAAATAAAACACAGCTTAGTATGAGGAACACTGTTCCAGACTGCCATGCTACTCCTGGGATACCAAATCTCATGAGGCCATGAAGAAAACTGCCTGGTCTGAGATGAAATCTTGGAAGGCCCACTGTGCCTGAGATACCAAACCTCAGGAGACTGAGAGAACCAGCATAGAGCCAAAGTAAGAAAGTAAAATAAACAAACAGTACTGAAGCCAAAATAATAAGTTACAATAAAAAAAAATAAAAAGTCACTCCACTTATCAGGCATCCACCATGTGGCTGGCCATGAGGGCTGCCATCTTGAGGTGAAGCCTGTGCCCATCTTCCTGTAAGGGCTTTGGCAACCCCATGGCCTTCATGAGGGCTGCCATCTTGGCAACCACATGTTACTGATGGAGTCTGCCATATTGGGACAGAGCCCCACCCTCTACAGCAGGAAGTCAAGCCTCCACCATGGTTAAAGTTCCACATTTTGATGCTAAAGTTTCTAGGCAAGGAGGTCTGCTCCCCCACCTGAAATTACTAATTGAAAGCATACTTGATTTGAAAATCTAAGAACTTGAGGCAGACCAAAATTTTTTGTAACATTTAAGCCCACCTATGAAACTTAAAAGAAGTTTTAAGTTTTACCCTCAGAAAATACATAAGATGTCCTTAAAAACACATCACAAACAACTTGGAAATTTTTATATATCAAAAAACTTATTTATATTCATTAAATAAAAGTTAAAAAAAAAAAAAAAACCTTTGGCTAACTGGTCCTCTGCTAGTATTTTTCTCCCACCTTTCTGCCCAAACTCCATTTTTACTAACATGCCATTCTCCTGAAGCTACTGAAGTGAATAACACCAAAATACCTCAATCCTTGCACTTTTTACAGCCTCTTCCCAAACACCACAAGCACTGAGAGAAAGCTTGACCTGGAGAAGATACTAATAAAGCTCATTTCTTAGGGAGGCTGCTAATGCTGAGGGAAGGGAGGCTGAGATGCAGAAAGAGTTTCAGAACTTAGAAGCCACATGAAGCTGTTTGAAAGTCCCTCACCATGTTGCCAGTTTGTAAACAACTATGAATCCCCTTGTGGTCACCAAAGGTTATTGGGTACTTTAAGCAAAAAAATAACATTTTGGGCTCTTGTCTCAAGCCTAAATAAGCATTCTAAGGTCAGGCAGAAATGAGACTGGCAAAATGTAAGACTCAGAATTTATTTGGGGAAGTGAGTAAAATACACAGGAATGTAAGGGCCTTATTTAGGGAGAGGAGCGTCAGAAATTTAAACCCGGAGTTCCATACCAGACCTTTAGAGGGTAGATCAGGGCCATGTGTGGGAGTCTACAGGCCAGATACACACGTAGCAGCCATATGAGCAGGAGTGGCAGCAAAAACAGGTGGCAAATAGGAAAACAAGGGTTGGGCCCAGGGTGCTCCACGCCTCTTATTCATGTACAAAAATGGAGTGGTCATGTATCTTAGTGACATGTGGCTGGGTACAGATGAGATCACCTAGGGGGCAAGGGTCATGGTCTCCAGCCCACAAGCCTAATTCTAATACCATATCAATGTGACCCAGCCATCCCAGTCCTGGGAATTTACAAAAAGGAGAGAAAATTCTCATATGAAAAGAGTTATCTGTGTCCCCATATTTATTGCAATTTATAATAGTTAAGATATTGAATCAACCCAAATGTCCATCAACTGCAGATTGGATAAAGAAGTTACGGAAAGGGCTAAAACTATGGCGTCGTTGTGGTCATCTGTGGAGTAAACCAGCAGGTGGAAGACTTCTCTCTCTGTCTTCTCTGCCACTGCCTTTCTGTAATTCTGTCTTTCACATAAATAAATAAATATTTAAAAAATAAATTATGGGATATGTACACCATGGAATACTACACAACAGTAAAAGGAAAAATCCTGTCATTTGCAACAAAATGGATGCAACTGGAAACCATTATACTTAGTAAAATAAGCCAGTCCAAAAACCACAAATACTGTATGTTCTCCCTGATGTGTGGAAATTAATAGAGTACCTGAAAGATAATCTTTTAGAAGTGAAACTGACACTTTGAGATCGATGCCTTTGAACATCCCTTGTTCGACTGTTGAGGAACAGTTTTTTTTTTTTTTTTTCACATTTTTGTTGAACTCTTTACTTACATGTATAAAGTTAATTTTCATAAACTCTTTTAACCCAGAAAACTTTTATTTAAGGTATATAAACTGCATGCATCTCAGAAATAAAAATTTGGGTACATAGTGATTCTTCCTACCCTACCCTCCCTCCTGCCTGTACTCCCAACCTTCTTCCTCCTCCTCTCCTATTCTTATTTATTTTTTACTAATAAGAACAAAGCTGGAGGCATCACAAAATCAGATTTCAAGACATACTACAGGGCAGTTATCATCAAAACAGCCTGGTATCGGGGACAAAAATAGATATGTAGACCAACAGAAAAGAATAGAAATCCCAGGAATCAACCCACACATCTACAACAAACTAAATTGTGACAAAAGAGCTAAAATCAACTTGGAGCAAGCACAGTCTCTTCAGTAAAAGGTGCTTGAAAAACTGGATCTCTGCATGCAGGAGTATGAAACAATCGTACCTTACACCTTACACAAAAATCAACTCTAAATGAATATCAAGGATCTAAATCTATGATCTGATACCATGAAATTACTACAGGAAAACACTGGGGGAAACTCTGCAGGAGATTGGAATAGGCAAAGACCTCTTAGAAAAGACCTCAAAAGCACAAGCAATCAAAGCCAAAATAGACAAATGGGGTTGTATCAAGCTACAAAGCTTCTGTACTGCAAAGAAACAATCAAAAGTGAATAGGCAGCCAACAGAACAGAAAATATCTGAAAACTATGCAACTAATAAAGGGTTAACATTCAGAGTCTATAAAGAAATCAAGAAACTCATCAACAACAAAACAAACCATCCAGTTAATAAATGGACAAAAGATTTGAATAAGCTTTTTGAAATGATGAAATTAAAATGGCCAACAGACACATGAAAAACTGTTCAGGATCACTAGGCATCAGGGAAATGCAAATCAAAACCATAGTGGGGTTTAAATTCAGAATGGCTGAACTAGAGAAATCAAAAACAATAAATGCTGGCAAGGATGTTGGGAAAAAGACACCCTAATATACTGTTTGTGGGAATGTAAACTGGTCCAGCCATTGTAGAACAAGGTGTGGAGATTCATCTGAAATTTGAAAATAGATCCATCACATGACACATCCATCCCTCTCCTGGGCATTTACACAAATGAAATGAAATCAGCAATATGAGGCAGGCTTGTACCCCTATATTCACTGAATATCAATTCACAATAGCAAAGATATGGAAGCAACCCAAATGTCCATTGACTGATTATTGGATAAAGAAAATGTGATACACACACACACACACACACACACACACTCTGGAATGCTATTCAATCATGAAAAAGAATGAAATCCTGTTTTTCCCAACAAAATAGATGCAATTGGAAGCTATTATATTTAGTTAAAAAGTCAGTCTCTGAAAGACGAAAACCATGTTTTCCTTAATCTATGGTAACTAATAGAGTACCAAAAAATGTAATGTATATAAGCAGAATTGATATTTGAAGATTTATTATTTACAACCTTTGTGTCAACTATTGAGGAAGAGTTTCTTTTTCTTCTTATTATTTGTTGACTTCTTTACTTAATGGATGGTTAAGCTTATGATTACAAAATAAACTTATATTATGTCATTGTAAAAAGAAAAAAAAAAAAACAAAGGAAGGAGGAGCAAGAGTTGGACTGTGGGCAGGAGATAGGTTACTGTGGGAAACATCACTATGCTCCTAAATCTGTATATATTATATACATGGAATTTGTTTCCCTATATAAGTTTAAAAAGTTTTAAGAACTGGGAAAAAAAATTTACAATGAAATTGAAATTGTCAACATTCCTAACTCTGCAAGTGATGGACAAATAAATACAGACATCATCAAAGATAGAACAGAGCTGAATAATGCTATCAGCCAACTAACTTACATTGTGAAACATCTAATCAAATAACAATTGAAGCGGGCACCGCGGCTCATTAGGCTAATCCTCTGCCTTGTGGCGCTGGCACACTGGGTTCTAGTCCCGGTCAGGGCGCCGGATTCTGTCCCGGTTGCCCCTCTTCCAGGCCAGCTCTCTGCTGTGGCCCGGGAGTGCAGTGGAGGATGGCCCAAGTCCTTGGGCCCGGCACCCCATGGGAGACCAGGAGAAGCACCTGGCTCCTGCCATCGGATCAGTGTGGTGCGCCGGCCGCAGTGCGCTGGCCGCGGCAGCCATTGGAGGGTGAACCAACAGCAAAAGGAAGACCTTTCTTTCTTTCTCTCTCTCTCACTATCCACTCTGCCTGTCAAAAAAAAAAAAAAAACAAAAAAACAAAAAAACAAAAAAAAAAAACCAAAAAAAAAATTGAATAATATATTTTATCAAACACACAAGTAGATTTCACTGAGGTATATCCTATAGCAACCCATAACACAGATATCAGCTACTTTAATCTACTGAAATAAATTAAAATTTTTCTTTAATTTACAATTAATCTAATTACACAAAAATTAATAACAGAAATGTGCTTGCAAAACTGCTAATTAAACTATTTAACAACATACTTATAAATTCATATGGGTCAGAGAGGAAGTCCTAAGAAAAACTTAAAAATACTTTGAGTCGAATTAAAACAAAAAAAAAAAAATCAAAATATGTTGTCATGGCTGGCGCCATGGCTCACTTGGCTAATCCTCCACCTGTGGCACCGGCACCCAGGTTCTAGTCCTGGGTGTGGCACCAGGTACCAGTCCTGGTTGCTCCTCTTCCAGTCCAGCTCTCTACTGTGGCCCAGGAAGGCAGTGGAGGATGGCCCAAGTGCTTGGGTCCCTGCACCCGCATGGGAGACCAGAAGGAAGCACCAGGCTCCTGGCTTCGGATTGATGCAGCGCCAGCCGTAGCGACCATTAGGGGAGTGAACCAAAGGAAGGAAGACCTTTCTCTCTGTCTCTCTCTCTCTCACTGTCTATAACTCTATCTCTCTCTCTCACTAACTCTGCCTGGCAAAAAAAAAAAAAAATGTTGTTATGACAAAGCTTATAAAGACAGTTATCCTTGGGCTGATGATGTGGCATAGCAGGTAAAGCAGCTATCTGCAACACTGGGATCCCATATGCACTCCTGTTTGAGACCGAGCTGCTCTATTTCTGATCCAGCTGTCTGTTATGGCCAGGGAAAGCAGTAGAGGATGGCATAAGTGCTTGGGCCCCTGCACAACGTGGGACACCCAGAGGAGGCTCCTGGCTGGTAGCTTTGGATTGGTGCAGCTCCAGCTGTTGCAGCCATCTTGGTAGTGTATCAGCAGTTGGAATCTCTCCCTCTCTCTTTCTTTCTCTCTCTCTCTCTCTCTCTCTCTCTCTCTCTCTCTGTCTCTCTGTCTCTGCTCTCTGTATCTCTACCTTTAAAATAAATAAATAAATCTTAAAAAAAAAGACAGTTATGCCACTAAATGCCTAACAGAAATTGATACTATAAGCCTACATCAAAGAGAGAATAATGGGGGAAAATAAAAGGAGATGACAGAAAATAACAAATTGAGTATAAGAACATATTTATAAAATAGAAAATAATAAAAAATACAGAAAAATCAGAAAGAGTTAAAGCAGGTTCTATTTGTTCAAAAGGCAGAGTGACAGAAAGATAGGGATGGGGACAGAGAAAAACAGTTTGTTCATCTATTGGTTTACTCCCTAAATGCCCACAACAGTTCTGGGCCAGGTCAAAGCCAGGAGCCAGGAACTACACTTAATTCATTTATGCTTGTATCAGGTACCAACGAACTTGTACATGATCGAACAGGTACATGATCGGCTGCTTTACCACGCACATTAGCAAGAAGCTGCATCAGAAATGGACATCCAGGACTCTAACAAGCACTCCAATATGGAATGCTGATGTCACAAGTGACAGCTTCACCCACTGGGCCACACTGCCAATCTCCAAAAGTTAATTCTTTATAAAGATAAATAAAATAAAGTTATATCAAATTAATCAAGAAAAAAATCACCAATATCTGGAAATCAATAATTTTAACCAATACAGAAACTGCAAACAAAAATAGATGTGCACATTCAACAGTTTTGATGGAGTCTGTGCCTCTAGGCACTGTGGAATGCCTGCACCTTCTCATATGAAATGGGTCAACTTGATGTAATTATATACCAAACTTCATTTAAGAAAAAAAGTCATCTGAGCAATTATATCTAGGTAATTTAAATTAATTTTAGTTAGTTAAATACCTGCACCAAAAAGAATCACACCCACTGTTCTAAGTGACAAATTCTACCAAACATTTGAGGAAAAAATAGACAATGTTTTCTAGAATATGGAAGTTGAGCCAGTGCAATGGCTCACTAGGCTAATCCTCTGCCTGCGGCACCAGCACACAGTATTCTAGTCCTGGTTGGGGTGCTGGATTCTGTCCTGGTTGCCCCTCTTCCAGGCCAGCTCTCTGCTGTGGCCTGGGAATGCAGTGGAGGATGGCCTAAGTGCTTGAGCCCTGTACACACATGGGAGACCAGGAGGAAGCACCTGGCTCCTGGCTTCAGATTGGTGCGGCACGGTGGCCGCAACGCACTAGCTGTATTGGCCATTTGGGGGTGAGCCAAAGGAAAAAGAAGACCTTTCTCTCTGTTTCTCTATCTCTCTCTCATTGTCTAACTCTGCCTGTCAAAAAATAAAAAAAATTTAAAAAAATTAAAAAGAAGAATATGGAAGTTGAAGAACTTCCTACTTTTTCAATGAGACTAAACTGATACTAGAATCAGCTTTAGTCCCTACAATAAAATTAAACAACAATAATAATAAATTATAATAATTCCCATGCACATTGATGCAAATAGTATAGTAAAAATGCTAGCATATTGAATACAGCATTATATAAAAATGGATAAAAGCACAATCAATTTAGATTATTTACAGTTGCAAGTGTGGTTTAATACTTGAAAATCAGCTATTGTAATTGTCATTATCACAGTAAAGAAGAAACAACACACCATACGGATAAAAGAGGAACAACATTGGACAAAATTATCATACATTTATGATAAAATGAAACTATCACCAAATGAGAAATATGACAGAACCCAGGTAACCTAATGAAGGCACAGTGCAAAATAATAAACACCGATAAAAGAATTCATGAGATAAAATTGTAAGTTTGGACTAAGGAAAAAATTCTTCAATATTACAACCAAGTGCAAGATCCACAGAAGAAATAAAAAAGAAAAAAATGGAATTTCTCAACATTAAAAACCTTGGCTCAGTAAAAGATACAACTAAGAGATAGAAAAAAAATGAGAGAAGGCATTATCAAATCACATATCTGAAAAAGAACTAGTTCCCAGAATACAATAAAAAAAAAAAAAGATTTACACTCAACAATAAGAAACCAAACAACCTAATTTTTAAGACAAAAGGTTTGATTGGCAACTTCAACAAAGAAAATATACCTTTAGCATAAAAACATATGCAAAAAGTCTAGCAGGTTATTTATAATTTGATTCCTTACTATGCAAGTTCTCGGGGGAGAGCTTTATAACCTCTTATGATCATATTTCTGTCACAGAAATCTACTGATGCTTGCTGTATGGCCCAGTATGTGGGTACGTGGTCTATTTTATTGAAAATTGTTCTACTGTGGATATTGGTGCTATGGTGCAGCAGGTTAACGCCCTGGCCTGAGATGCCGGCATCCCATCTGGGCATCCATTCGAGACCCAGTTACTCCACTTCTGATCCAGCTCTCTGCTGTGGACTGGGAAAGCAGTAGAAGATGGCCCAAGTCCTTTGGCCTCTGCACCCACTTTGGAGAACAGGAAGAAGCTCCTGGCTCCTGGCTTCAGATCAGTGCAGCTCTGGCCAAGGAGGCCAATTGGGGAGTGAATCAGTGAATCATCAGATGGGAAACCTCTCTCTCTCTCTCTCTTTCTCTCTCTCTCTCTGCCTTTCCTCTCTTCGTGTAACTCTGACTTTCAAATAAATACATAATTTTTTTAAAAGAAAATTTTTCTACCTTAATGATACTACTATGGATTCTGCACTATTATTTGTGGTGTTTCACAAATATGACTAAACTGTGTGTGTTAATATTCCTTGGTAGATAATAATTGTCTCTCAGACATGGTTAAGATTCTAAACCTGTAAATAGTGTACATATACAGCAAAAGGGGATAGAATTTGTAAATGGAATTGAGTTTGCTCTTTGCTCATTTATAATAAGGAACTTATCCTGATGGGTCCAACACAACTTTACAGGGACTCTAAACTGAAACAGGTAGGTGGATGAGGAGGCAAAGGGTTCAGTGTCGGGTGAGAAAGACTCCATCTGCCGTTACTGCCTCCAAACACAAAAAAGCCACAAACCAAGGAATGTGTGCAGCCTCAAGCAGATGAGAAGGAAATGAATTTTCCCCTAAGCTTCCAGAGAGGAATACAGGCCTACTGACACTTGTATTTTTACGTCCTGAGACGCAGCTCAGACTTTTAATCTCCAGGACAAGTGATTGGATGGTTCAGTACACCATAGTTTTAGCTGGTAATTTGTTATAGCACCTACAAGAAATGAACATATCTTCTGCATCTTTCTTGGGAAATATAAAATTATGAATAATATTTGTGGATTAGATATTTATCCTTTACTTTCATTGATTTAACCTCATTCATTTTAACAGTATCCATATTTATAATTTTATCATATGGATTACTTGCTCTTTTTAGCAGTGTAAAATATCTGATTTACCTATTTCTCTGAGATTAATATAGCCACACAGCTTTCTTAAGAATATTATTAAGATGGCAAATTATAGTATTCCTCTAATTATTTTATCTGTGATTTCCTGACATGCTTGTAGCTATTGACAGCTTTAAGTAATTTGGGGAACTACTTTGCCTGTAGGTTTTCCGTTATTTCTGTTTTCTTTTCTGTTGGTCTGGGATTCCAGTTATGTATGTGTCTTGCCCTTTAAGCTTTTCCCAGAGGTCTCAGTCTCTGGCATTATGGTTTCTTATAGTTTTTCTTCTCTATTTTTTTCCCTCTCTTTTCCATCTGGACAATTTTCACTGACCTGTTCTCAGTCAGACCTTACCTCTGCTTTGTCATTTCTGCTAACAGCATCCCTTTATTTTTATGTTGTAAGTATTATAGTTTTCAATCCTAGAAAATTAATTTGGTTTAAATTTTTGTTACATTTTATTAAATGTATTTCAACCACATTTCCAATTCTTTCCTTTAAGTTATTCAACATCTTCCATCATTATTTTAGAGTATTTGTTTACTAAATTCAGATGAACCACTGGTTGATCTATTTTACTGATTGCTGATGGATCCTTGATTTTGATGTATATTTTCCTGCTTCTCTGCATAGCTCATAATTTTTCACATAAAAAAATAAAGACTAAAGTAGATAGCATTTTCTCAACGAAAAAGGTAGCTGGAGTGAGAGTTGAGTCATTGGCTCCTTTAAGGTAAGAACTTCAGTAAATCAGACCCTAATCAGAACATTAAGCAATGCTCTCTTCTGATTTCTGGTATCTGCTGCATAGTTTCAGAGATTTTCCCCCCGCAGGAGGTTGCTATCTTTTTTTTTTTTAGACCTAGGATCTTCTGTTTTCTGGCCTATTGCCTAGTCCAAATTTTCTTTCCTTACTCAACAAAGTCCGATGCACAAAATTAGGATGCAGAGGGAAGTACAGGGAAGATTAGCACTATGGTTTAGACACCTTATGATTCCAGTCTGCCACATTAATCCACATGTAGCCATTAGATGCCCAACTGGATTCTCATTAGCTCAGCAGAGTTTACTCATACTTGCTGAGCACAAGCTTACTCTTTGAACATTCTCTGCTCTCAGACCCAGCAATTTCTCCAGATGGGGAAGTGACCTCTTGTCTCTGATTACCTCGTATAGGTTTATCCTTCTTTGGAAATGGATTCAGTTACCTGCTTACACATTTGTTTTAGATCTTAATTGATAGACTGATTTAGCATTTATCTGCTGTTTATTTAATCTTACAGAAGGATGTTATTTTGAATTTTATCCAAGCTTTCCATTAGGGGCACTTAATTCAAAATTAAAATCACTTTAATGTTGAAGGTCACTGTTTTTACTCTGGAAATACAGTCCTTCTCAACGAAGAATGTTTTTATGAAAAAACTATGTATTACTTAGCCAGTTTGGTAAGACATGATTCCATTATTTCGTCACTCACACAATTATTTATTCATTTAAATTGTTTAATTACAATGTAATATTTCAAGGCTTCTTTTAAGTGCTGAGAACACAACAAAGAGCACATCAGATAAAGATGAAACAAAACAGCAACCATCAAGCCGCAAATAAAAATACAAAGGAAAAATCTCCAAAAACACCGACACCACAACACTGTTATTTCATTGAGCTACAAGCTGAAGGAAGTTGATTTGGGCTACAAACTTGTCACCTCTTCACACACACACACACACACACACACACACACAGATGATTAACCTGTCAATTTATTCAGGACACATTTTATCTCTGATTCTTTGAGGACTATTAAATTTTCTGTTAAATATTAGCAATAAAATTACTATGTGGATATTTAGTGAATAAATGAATTCAATCAGGGCAGCAAACCATACACCTGTGAGTTTATAATTTTAAAAGAGGTAATGGATGCAAATAATCTTAGATTAAGGCAATGTGTGTGAATGCCATATCATCGTAAAACTAAGTTAATATAATGTGTATTCTAGAGCATGACATCTGCTCAGATTGGTAGTCTCTGGACCTTTTGTCCCACTCATTGGCTTTGGGACTTTGGTAAGTTATTTAATAGTCATGTATCTCAGTTTCTTCATCTATATTTGGAAAATAACAATATTTTTACTCAAGTTTATCTGAGAACGAGTAATGTTTGTGTGATGTTTATAAAAGCATTTGGCATTAAATAAGCACAATATAAACTGTTGTTTTTCATAGCAATAGAATATATGGGCATAATATTATATTACTTTTGTATTGCCACAGAATAAATGACCATTAGCTTAGTGGCTTAAAAGAATTCCCATTTATTTAACTGGCAGTTCTGGAGGTCAGATGTCTAGATAAATCTTCCTGGATACTTTGTTTAGGGTTTCTAAAAGTACCAATCAAGTAATTGGCAAGTTTGTGTTCTTATTGAAGACTTTCAGCTTTGGGAAACAGCCTTCTTTAAAATTCATTCAGATTATTGACAGTTTCCTGTTACTTGTAGTTGTATGGGTGAAGTCCCTGATTTCTTCCTGGGGCTCTTTTTGGTTGCTATAAACTGTTCCTAGACACTTATATCATGGTCTTCTCAGCAAGAGTAAATCCCTCATGAATTAATACTCTTGAACTTACTCTTTGATTACCAGCCAGAGACTCTGTTTTAAAAATGAAAATCTAAGCCACAATGTGCTTTCACCTCACTCCAGTTAGAATGGCTCACATACAGAAATCAACAAACAACAATTGCTGGTAAGGATGTGGGGGGAAAGGTACTCTGATCCACTGTTGGCGGGAATATAAACTGTTGCAACCACTGTGGAAGAGAATGTGGAGAAATCTCAGAAATCGGATTATAGACCTACCATATGATCCAACCATCCTACTCCTGAGAATTTACTCAAAACAAAAGAAGTCAGTATATGAAAGAGTTATCTGTATCCCCATGTTCATTGCAGCACAATTCACAATAGCTAAGATACGGAGTCAGCTCAAATGTCCATCAACTATTGATTGGATAAAGAAATTATGATATACATGTACTATGAAGTAATACTCACGGGAAATCCTGACTTTTGCAACAAGATGGTCACTACTGGAAACCATTATACTTAGTGAAATAAGCCAGCCCCCAAAAGACAAATATCATATGTTTTCCCTGATTCCAATCAACTGATAATAGTTGAAATGTAATTATTGGAGTGAAATAGACATTGGGAGAATGTGTGATTGTTTATAGCCCATCTCTTCCATTGAAGAACATTTTTTTGTTTAATTTAATTTTATCTTGTTTTATTTTCTTTCTCGTCCTGTTATTTGCTTAACGCCTTTACTTAGAATAGGGTTAACTATGTGATCATTAAGTAAACTGACAATATATCATTGTAAAAATTAAGAATAGGAATCTGAGATGGAGGGCAGAAGGGTTGGAATCTGGGTGGAAGGGAGGGGAAACGCCAATTTGTTCCTAAATATGCATATATAAAATATATGAAACTTGTATAACTTAAATAAAAAATGCTGCTGAGAATAGTTAAAGTCCACTCAGATAATATAAAATATTTAAAAAAAATAGAAATTCTATTGATTCCCTTCACTCATGCCTCCATGCCCCAGAGAGTACTGAAGATTTCAATAAGATAACTTAGTAATGGTCTCTCTGATGCTCTCTCCTAAGTAATGACTACTGAGTATTTTTCATTTGATTGTTGGCTGAGTCATCGAAACAGCAAGGCACAGGTGATGCTGGGATATAAGGAAATGGGTAGAAGAGTGATGTCATGGATCAGATATGAAATATCTTTGAACCAGCCAGAAGTTTTATTATTCAATTTAGCAAAGATAGGAGTATTTCTGTGCTCCCTCTCAAATTCTACATAAATATCTTCCCATAGCTAAACATCACTACAAATTATGATTATATGTCATGGAACTTTAATGTGCAACCACAATATATTGATGGTAAATTAAAACAACATTTTCAGCAATAAAATAACTTAAATGACTAAAACAAGTTAGTGGTTATAAGATTCCATGTGAAGAGCCACAAATGACCCAGGCTGATAAAATTATATTGCAATGCCTTGACATCTTAAATTAAGCATTTGAAAATAACACATAGTCATTCAAGAACTGGGATATTACATGGAACAGTATGTGAGAACCATAAAATGAGAAGCATTTATAATATATGTCATTAAAATTTAAATGAGAGAATTTAGTGTGTGTGTCATGCTAGGAATCATTCAAGTGAGAATGTAACATATAGATTTCTTTTTTTTTTTTTTTTTTTTTTTTTTTTTGACAGGCAGAGTGGACAGTGAGAGAGAGAGACAGAGAGAGAAAGGTCTTCCTTTTGCCGTTGGTTCACCCTCCAATGGCCGCCGCTGCAGCCGGCGCACCGCGCTGATCCTGGCAGGAGCCAGGAGCCAGGTGCTTTTCCTGGTCTCCCATGGGGTGCAGGGCCCAAGCACCTGGGCCATCCTCCACTGCACTCCCTGGCCATAGCAGAGAGCTGGCCTGGAAGAGGGGCGACCGGGACAGAATCCGGCGCCCCAACCGGGACTAGAACCCGGTGTGCCGGCGCCGCAAGGTGGAGGATTAGCCTATTGAGCCACGGCGCCGGCTCAAAGAATGTAACATATAGATTTCTCCAGCATTGGCTGTAACAGACAATGTTATATTATAGTATTTTATATAAGGTTGATATAAAATAAATATTAATGGAATAATTGATTACTTTTAAGTGTCCACAAACCCAAACTTCAGTTTATATGAAGAGGATGTAAAGCAATAAAAGGAAATAGTAGTTTAACTGGAATGAATAATGTTTGTAGAAATTGGAAGTAGAAAATGTAGAACCAGATGAAGTAGGGGCTGCAGAGGACAGAACCATAAATGGCCAAGGTCTAGATTGGATTCAAAAAATTCACAAAGAAAGTGAATAGGATTGGAAAGTTGTAAGAATGGAAGTTTTAATCAATGAAATTAAATTGTGTATCAGAGTTTAATGATAAAATCTCTTTAGGATCCTATGTGGTATTAAGAGGAAGCAATAAATGTATATTGAGAGAGGAAGGCTTATAACTGGTTAAGCACTAGGTAGTAAAAAGACTAAATGTGTCCCCATCTTATTAGAAAATGAAGTTCATTGCTTATCAGAGAACAGAATCTTCATTCTAAAATCTCTATGGGAAGTGTTTTTACATTACTTGACTTAGAGATTTAACTGCAGCACTGGCTACGTTTTAGCATAACCCAGTTGATACACTATGCTGCTCCATCGAAGTTTCCATTCCATAGCTGCATGGTAAAAAGGGGCTGTCCTGAGTCACATGTAACAATCACACTTGGAATATGGCTATTATAGCTGAAGGACTGAGCTTTTACATTTTAAATAATTTAAATGTTAGCATTAGTACCCCACATGGTTTTTTATTACCTACTGGGCAGCACAGGTAAATGAAAATTCATAACATAGGTCTTATCTGAAAAGCCTTTAATTATTTTTTCCTTTTTGTGTGTAAAATTTGTAGAATAAGAATAGATGAGGGATTTTATCAGTTTCAGAAAACTCTAAGGATTTAGAAAACATGAAATCTGTTCTGATTTGTGTAGCTCCAGGGATTTTGGTGTGAACAGCAGATACTCCTTGTGAGTGCCGTCACAAGTTTTTTGATTCATGTGTTTGAGAAACTTGTGATGAAGTAATTTATTTCAGTTTTATTTTATTTTTTTAAAGATTGATTTTATTTATTTGTAAGGCAGAGTTATAAAGATGGAGAGACAGAGAGAAAGAGGTCTATCCGTTGGTTCACTCCCCAAATGGCTGCAATAACCAGGGCTGGACCAGGCCTAAGCCAGGAGCCAGGAACTTCTTCCAGGTCTCCATCTGGGTACAGGAACCCAAGTGCTTGAGCCATCCTCTGATGCTTTCACAGGTGTGCTAGCAGGGAGCTGGACTGGAAAGTTGAGCATCCAGTACTAGAATCAGCACCCACATGGGGTGCTGGCATCTCAGGCCAGGACTTTAACCCACTGTGCCATAGTGTTGGTCCCAATTTATTTCAATTTTAAACCCCTGGTTTTGGTTCCCCTTTTCAAAAATAGAACATATCATGGATATGATAAATACCCATATAGTTATTCAACATAATCAGCAAATATTTATTGAATAACTATTACGTGTGTAGCTTTGGGCATTGACATGCATTAGCAAGGAAAATTGACAAAACTTCCTGAGCTTTGCAGCTCACATTGTAGTGAATTTTAAATATAATTGTAAGGAAAATTTAAAACATTTAGTATGTTCAAAGTTCATGGATTTTTAAATCAATAAATGAATAAATTTCATAGTAAAGAAAACAGTGGCCTCTTAACTCATCTCTCCCTGTGATTGAAGGTATAATGCTAATACAACTTGCACTAAGATATTTAAGAAATTAAAGTCATCTTGTTGGATGGATAATCATGTGTTGTTATGATAGACACTGTCTACCTAAGAATACCAACCCTACTGTGGAGACATTTGCAGAATCTCATGTACAGTGATCATGCAGCTTTTCCCAGAGACTGAATCAAGATCGATATAAGAAAAGCAAGGTGGTCTCATTTTTCATTCCAGTGATTTCCTTCACTTTCAGTGATTTACAGAGATCAGCAGGTGAATAACTCTGTTCAATGCCATGTGAAGAAAGTCTGCTCAGATGCTTGAGAAACTCACTCCTTATAAAGATGAGAGATGTAGGAAATGAGAATGTTTATTTTCCCACCTAGTTCTTCCTACTTGAGATGATCCTCTATGGTAATGTCCTTTCTGGAGACTGGGGAGTCATTAACTAGGTACCCAGGAGGTCCAGACAGAAAAAGGATTGTGAGCCTGGATTCTGGAAATGTAGAAAGTGTTGAGGGAAACCATGGAGACGTCTGCTTCTGGTGGTTACATGAAATGGTGCGATGTCTGTGTTTGTTATCATTATGTGTGTGTCTGTTATTATATCCTAAGCCATCATAATTCGTGTGATTAGGATTGGCAGTAGCATTTTAATTTTTTCCATAAACTTCACTTTCAACTAATAATCACCTGTGTAGGAATTTTTACTGCTCAAAAACGAATTTATCTTTAATTTTGAGTACAGGGCAACAAAGAAAGCATCGATTTTGACGGGCCACTAAGCAGAGATATGGCTAACTAACTGTTGTGTTAAATTCTAAGGACATATTCTAATTTTTTTCAAGAAAAATATACATGTGACTGAAGTAGCTTACTACTTATTTTGGCTATTTCATAACACTGATTTAAATTCCAAATGATAAAATGTAATACAATCATCCATCTATATAGATCTACCTATCTATTATCCGTTTATCCTGGTTTAAATGATGCTCCATAAAATTTATATCCTTGCAAAAGTAAAGAATATAATCTTATATGGAAGTAGAGTCTTTTTAAAAAGATTTATTTATTTATTTGAAAGGCAGAGTTATAGAGAGGCAGAGAAAGAGTGAGAGATATCTTCCATCCTCTGGCTTGTTCACTCCCCAAATGCCCTCCAACAGCCAGAGATGTGCCAATCTAAAGCCAGCAGCCAAGAGCATCTTCTAGGTCTCCCTCTCCCACATGGGTGCAGAGGACCAAGGAGTTGGTCCATTTTCTACTGCTTTCGCAGGTCATAGCAAGAGCTGGATTGGAAGTAGAGTAGCTGGATCTTGAACCGGCACCCAGACGGGATGCTGGCGCTGCAGATGAGATGCCAGCTCTGCAGACTGTGGCTTTACCTGCTACACCACAGTGCCGGCCCCAGAAATACATTCTGGAGTTGTGTGATTAGTTAAAATTAAGTTCTCCTGGATCAGGGTGGCCTTAAGCCCAATAACTGGTATCTTTATAAGACAGATATTTGAATGCTGTCACAGACATGCCATAGCGCATGCCATGTGAAGACAGAAGCAAGGATAAGAAGGATGCATCTCCAAGGCAAGAATGCCAAGAACTGCTGGCAACCAGGAGCAGTTAGTAGAGAGGCATGGAGCACACTCTATCACGGAAGCCCCAAAAGGAACCAACTTTTCAGACAGCTGGATCTCAGAATTCTAGCATCCAAAACTGTTGAGAACTGAATAAGTTCCCGTCGTTATGAGCCTCCCTGTTTGCAGTCATTTATTACAGCCACCCCAGAAAATGAATAATCAATATCTATTTATGGCGAAAGAAAATGAGTATTTGCAGTACGCCAATTTGACACTGTTAAGCCTTTGAATTTTTCGTTAAGTGGAAATTTGCCTCGATATGCAATTTGAATTCATTTTATTGATGAAGCATTGCTTCTTATGTTTGTTTAAGGAGTTTTTTATTTTCTTATGAAGTATTTCTTTACATATTTATTTCATTTTTACTAAATGCACTCTTCATTCTTCCACATTTTTGACAGCAATAAGGAGATGTGATTTTCTGTATAAATTGTAAATATCTTCTCTTAGCCTTTTTGTTTTCTTAATTATATTTATGGCACAAATATTCTTGCACATTTAAAATTGTTATCAAATTTTTAAAAATTTATGATATTTTATATAATAGGAAAGTTCCTACCACTTGAGAACTATAATGGAATTCACATCTATTGTTCTATTGCTTCGATTTCTTCATTTAAATCTCTGATTTGTATTTTGCTATAGAATATGAAGTGTAGATTGAATTTTATGTTTTGCAAATGAATTTTCAATTATTTAACAATACTTTCTTGAAAAGGTCGTTCATCATCTGATTTGGGGTGCCACTTTTAACATGTATCAAATTTCCTCATATATGCTCATATAGTTTTGGACTTTATTTTCTTTTGTGCTCATCCATCTATTTTGTCACTGAAGCCACAATATTTTAATTATAGGAAACATATTTTAACATTGTATTTGATAGGTACCTCCATTGTTTCACTGTCTAGTATTTTCTGGCTCTTCAATCTTATTTACTTTTCTGTAAGAAAATTATGCCTGGTTCTGGGGAAAATTGAATTGACATCTTTTTAGCTTAGTATACATGCAGTCTATAAAACTAGCATCATACTAAATTCTGATTTGATTTGTGCTAGTTTTTTGATAGATTCTCTTAGATATTTAAATTATATACAATCATAGCATATGAAAATAAAGACGGTTTTCTCTTGCTTTCTACTTCCTGAATTTATGACTATTTTCTCCTCTCTACTTACCACTACTTTCCCCTGTCTTGTTACATTGAGCATAAAGGCACTTCAAAAAGTTTGTTGCAAAATACAATTAAAAGAAAACTTTTAGTGCCAAGAAAATTTGAAATCCATGAAGTCTTTTCATAATACACATTGCCCATGAGATATTGAAGAACCCTTGTGTGTTAAGTTTTGGAGTAAGAATAGATTTCTTTTTCTTTCTCTTAACTTTAAGGGGAATACTTGTAATGTGTACCCAAGAGTAAAGCACTGATTTTTGAACTTATATCTATTTTTAAACTTTCACAGAAGTTTCCACTTATTAGCAGAGATGTATTTTGATTTTTGTCAAATGCATTTGTAGAGTCTAAAACATTTTTCTTCTTAGATGTATTTATATAATAAATGATATTAATTGGTGTCCAGATTAAAGCATACGTACCTTCTTGAAAGCAAGCACACTGGATCATCAGGCATTTAATGACTGTTTTTCATCGTCTATTTACTAAGTTATATTTAAGTATTTTATTGATATGGATATTTCTGTGATTTATAATTAGAAGCTTATTAGGTTTTGGCAACAAAATCAGGAGTGTCCCATTTTGATTAGTTTCAGGGCAAGAGCTGTAAAGAATTAGTATGTTGTTCATCTCATGATGCATGTAAGTGATGTGGCAAAGGTGGTCATGTGATATTATGATCACTCAGAAAAAGAGAAAAAAACATATCTGAATAACTGAGAGCTATGGGACATAGAAAAAGGAATGACTGGGCTAATCCTCTTGAGATTATAAAGTTTTTCCTTAGATGTAACTATTGATGCTATCCATTCACCAATAATCAGAGATATTTACATTATCCTTGGCTCAGTAATTTTGGAATACGATTTATATCACATGCTGCCATAAATTCATTCTCTGGTGTATAATTTTGTGAAGGCTTCAAGGCCTACATAATAGCATTAGTTTAAGAACCATTTCTCAGGCCCGGTGCTGCGGTGCACTGCTTTAAACTGCTCCCTGCAGTTCCCCCATCCTACATGGACAGCAGTTCAAGCCCCTGCTGCTCCACTTCAGAAACAGCTCTCTGCTGATGCACCAGAGAGAGCAGCAGAAGATGGCCCAAGTGCTTGAGTCCCTGCTCCCACGTGGGAGACCCAGAAAAAGCTCCTGACTTTAGCCTAGCCCAGTCCCAGCTCTTGCAGCCATTTGGGCAGTGAATCAGCAGATGGAAGTTCTCTCTTTGTGTCTCTCTCTTTTCCTCTCTCTGTGAATCTGTCTTTCAAATAAAATAAATAAATCTTTTAATATTTATTTATTTTATTTGAAAGAGTTACACAGAGAGATGAGAGGCAGAGAGAAAGAGGAGAGAGGAAGAGAGAGAGAGAGAGAGAGGTCTTCCATGTGCTGGTTGACTCCCCAATTGGCCACAACGACTGGAGCTGTGGTGATCCAAAGCCAGGAGCCAAGAGCTTCCTTCAGGTCTCCCATGCAGGTGCAGGGACCCAAGGACCTGGGCCATCTTCCACTGCTTTCCCAGGCCACAGGGGGCAGCTGGTTGGAAAAGAAGCAGCTGGGACTCAAACCAACACCAAGTTGGGATACCAGCACTGCAGGCGGAAGCCCTACCCGCTATGGAACAGAGCCAGCCCCAATAAATAAATCTTTAAAAATTTCACCGGGACTTTGTATTTAATGATTTTTTTAGAGATTCTTAAGAGCTCTGTCAAATAGCTTGTTTCAGAATTAAGTGGGAAAGTTATTTTTTCACAGATTTGGCCTGGATATGGATTTATTCAGCAGCCCTTGCTACCCTGATAAAGTTTTTACTTTTATGAAACTCTTTATGAATTTTGTCTCACTTGCCTCCAAGCTGCCTAGAAATTTCCTAGAATATGATGTCTATTACTTAATGAAACTTTCTCTCAATGAGCATAATAGGTGTTTGTGCATATATACTTTAATGCGCTCTTTCTCTTCCTCTTGGCTTATAACATTTTTCGTGCCCGAAAATCTTTGGAGGAGAGTGCAAACACGACAAGCAGCAACCTCTTCTGTTGAAACATATGCCATCATGTCATTCTCTCGCCCAAGGACCTGGAACCAAGTATTTTTTCATTACTGTACTCTAAAAGTCTACAAGCATAATATTGCTGCCATACATTAGTTGATCCACTACAAAAGAAGGATTTGAAACATGACAATAGGTCTGATCTGATTTCATCATCATTTAAAAAAAATCATCTATTATTTTCGACTTTATGTTTCTGTGTGGGAGCAAACTGTTGAAATCCTTACTTAATGTATACTAAGCTGATCTTCTGTATATTAAGATAATCGAAAATGAATCTTGATGTGAATGGAAGGGGAGAGGGAGTGGAAAAGGGGAGGGTTGTGGGTGGGAGGGACGGTATTGGGGAGAAGCCATTGTAATCCATAAGTCGTACTTTGGAAATTTATATTCATTAAACAAAAGTAAAAAAAAAAAAAAAGAAGGATTTGGTCAAAAACAAAGCAACACTGTTGGAAAAAAAAAAAAAAACCCTCATATATAAAATAGAAATTTTTTTTTTCCGGAATTTAAGATGAACTCTCTTATATAAGCAAAAAAATGAGCCAAGTGCCCAAATTGGTTGGCTAAGCTTTTTTCAGGCTCATTGACTATATTCCAAGTTATTTCCTAAATGCAAAGGAAATCCCAGCCAGACTACCTGAATTCTGACAAACATTCCAATTTCAGTCATGAGTTACTTTAGCTGGATGTCAGATTTCTACCAAGTTCACTGATTGCTTCTTGGCTCCTATTAGATATTCTGGCCAAAACTAAAACTAAGTAGACAAGGTTATATTTTTCCTAAATTTATATCTTTTTTTTAAATATTTATTTATTTATTTATTTGAAAGTCAGTGTTACAGAGAGAGGAGAGGCAGAGAGAGAGAGAGAGAAAGAGAGAGAGAGAGGTCTTCCATCCAATGGTTCACTCCCCAGTTGGCCGCAACCGTTGCAGCTGTGCTGATCTGAGTCAGGAGTCAGGAGCTTCTTCCGGGTCTCCCATTCAAGTGCAGGGGCCCAAGGACTTGGGCCATCTTCTACTGCTTTCCCAGGCCATAGCAGAGAGGTGGATCGGAAGTGGAGCAGCTGGGACTAGAACCCGCACCCATATGGGATGCCGGCGCTTCAGGCAAGGGCGTTAACCCACTATGCCACAGCTCTGGCCCCCTAAGATTATATCTTAATTTTTGTCACTTACTAGTTGAAACTGCTGATGTAAATCATTTGGCCAATGTTAAAACTCTGAGGTATTTTTTTCTTCCTATTCATTTTATTATTTACTCATTCCATAATTTGTCCTAGTGAATTTTATAGTAAACAACTAAATAATGTTCATGAGATAATCTTAGTTTGTAACTAACATTTGGTTACTTGCTAAAGTTATTTCAATATAAGTGTTAAGAAATTCTTTATGAATGGTGTTTCTGGCATTAAAGATGAGCAAAAATACCATACCCACATTCAAGTCCATTTATACATACATCACATAACTTTTGCTCTCATATTCCTCAAAATTGCTTTTTCTGTATAAAAAATATTGAGAAAACGCTTAAATTTATCTTTTAAGTTTTGTTTCTTACAAATGGAAATACTATAGAGTACATTTACCTATATTATTAAAGATAAAAATAAGCCTGTATTTCATTTTTATTCTGATATTGTGAAGCCAGTTTGCCATGCCTACCAATTGTCATTAAAAATTATGCGACTAAAATAGAGACTTTTAAGTTCAAAATTCTTAGATTCATTTTGAAATGTTGAATATTCCTGGGTGTTAAATGGAATGAGCTGTAAAATGTGTTTTGTTACAAACTAGGGCTGAAGCCTCTTGCTGTTCAGCTGCTAGGATTACTTTGTATATCACTGGATGCCGTAATCCTACACTCTGAGTAAATTTCAAGAGATTTAGTACAGATTTTCTACTGCTGCACGTTGGCTATAAACACGGCCTCACTAGACAATGTGACAAAATGCTTTAGATACTAACGACTAAAAAAAGATCCAAAAACAATGGAGCCTGGGTATCTTTTACATGTTTTTAGCAAGTGGAAAAGCAATAGGTTTTCTTCTCTGATTTTCTTCTTTGACTAACTCAAGTTTTCACTGTCTTCTAAATGAAAAGGGAAATAAAAATAAAAGCTTGCAAAAGGACTACTGAATTATAGCCGGTCAGAAATACTGAATTCAACTACAAGGTTTGTGGAATTGTATTATTGAATTAAGCTCGTGGAGGGTTATGTTTGTTTCACATATAAAATCTTATGAGATTCAAACTCAACTTTTAACAAAAATATTAAAATTCATGCCTACAAGCATTGAAATTTTGTAAGTCACATTAAGTGCTTATTGTCCATATGAGCAAAACTTTTATTATTACTGATATCAAAACTGTTAGTAAAGCATTACATTATTGCTTTAGAAGTCTGGAGTTTTACATTAGTTTTTTTCTGGAATGTTTATCTGTTTATACCTATGATAAAATTTATGTTCAGAATGTCTCTCAATGTTTACTAAATGGCATAAGTGTCTTACTTTTATAGATAGAGGGATGGGAAATAACCAAATTTTATAGATAGAGGGATTGGGAAATAACCAAATTGGTCTATTGTGATTTATTGAGCTAGGGGGTAAGAAATATTAATTTGAAAAAGCCTTGTCATTACAATCTCATATATTGTAGTAAAATGGAAAATACACCTAATGTGGGACTAGAAGGAATTGTGTGACTTGTTATGGCTACGCTATCAAAAGTTAGTTCAATTTCAGAGCTCTTTATTTTCTGTCTTTTTATATGTAAACTACTATATTGTAGCCATATTGGAAGATTTATATGAAGTAACATTTCAGATATGTTTTACAGATTATAAATTAATCCAATAATTTAGGATTTTATTATTATTGTTTATCATATTAAGCTTTGAATGACTTGGAAACTTGTGTTTTTATCCAAAAAAGCAATTTAACTAGGAAAATACATTTTTATATAGATAAACAATGTGTGTTTTATGTATGTGTGTATGTATGTATATATATATATATCTCCTTATTCCTGTTATTAAAATGTATTGGGAAATACACAACATAAATACATAAAGATAAACAAGCAGCAGTTGTTGGGGCTGCTTTTCTTAGCTAACTCATTTTTCTTGATCATGGTGATGATAGAATATAGGAAAGTGTCAAGAGAAAAGGAAATTTTCAATGATTGTTAATGCAGCTAGGTAGATATTAGCCTATATGTGTTAGAAGGGCTGAAGAAAAGGAGAAGTTTTAAAGGAAATAAATGTATGTGCAATGAAACAGGAATTAAGTCCTGAAAGCAGGACCCAGCCTTTCTCTGTCTCCCATAGCCCAAGGTGTCCTTGCCTGGCCTTTATCAGAAGAACTTGACTGAACTGAGGGAGTAAAACAGCTGGTCCCACAAGGTCATAATCACTGGACTGAAGGAGTAATTTGCTTCTCCAATAAATAAGAATCTTGATGGAAAGTATTGTCCTAAGGGATTTTGTTTAGGAGAATTTCACATCCAAAACTCCCAACCAGACTTTCTCAGAAGAGGAAAGAAGGGGGAAGAAATGAGTGACACATACTCATGTGCATAAAAACCCCAGTCTGAATGCATTGTGGCATAGTGGTTTTATACTGAAGAAGTGGAAAATTATTGCTTTAGTGGCCAAAATGTTCTGCTTGTGCAAAGTCTCGGTTTGAGAACTTTACTGCTAGATGAAAGGGAAAAAAGCTCACCCAGCCGCAATTTCTAAGGATAGTTGAGGATCTCCAGATATACAAAAATGGGGGTCTTAGAATATTTGTTTTAAGTATTTTGCATACAAATAGAATATATTTATATGCTCATATAAACACAGAATGTTACATTTGTTTTCAATGACCAACTTATTATTAAATTAATTTTTATCCGAAGCTGCTTCTATACCATGAGTCCCTACATGGGGAATTGAAACCTAACTTAATACATAAACATGAAGAAAGCCTAATTTCAGGTATTATTCTTGAAACAAGTAGTAGTTTTAACCAATCACATAGATTAAATTATAGCACCATTTCCAAATAAGCAAGATGCCTAGCTGTTGCCAATCAAGAGATTACTCCACTTCTAAAACTTTGCTGTTCACACTTATGGACAGAACTGCATGAACTTCCTCTACTTCAGGATGCTGCCCCATTCATGAATGGTTCTTCGCACAATTGAACTCTGTTAAAATCAATTTGTATAAGATTAATCTTTTAACATTCTTTTTTTGTAAAAATAAACACATGATTAGATAAACCAAGAAAGCAATGACTTGCAGTATTCATTTGGTAGAAAGGTAATTATTCAATAAATGAATTTTAGAGGAAATCAATGGTATTTCCAAGGACCATAAAACAAAATTGAAATGTAATGCTATTCCCCAAACACTGTCATTTTTTATACATTAGTGGTTACTATACTAAAAATAATTCATAAATATTCACAGCATTATCTAATCTGTTTTGTAAGTAGTTGATAAAGTTCTATCTCACAAATTCACCATCTCAATTAGTCATCAAAATATTCTAATGAGGAAATATTAACATTACTTCAATTTATAGATTAAGAACTGAGTCCTAAGGGATATATGTAACTGTAAGTATAATGTTTATCAGTATAAGGAATATGTTCTTCTTTTGTCAATTATCCCTAGCATGTGGCAGATTCTTTCATCAGTGGCAATGACTTAGAAGATATTTATTAAATGGGTGAATGAAAGAATAAATTTTCCAGAATGATGAAGTTGTAGTGTCAGATTTAAATAGATCTCTGACATCATAATCCACATTTCCAAAGGAAGGAAAACAGTTAATTCTCTTTGTTTTGAAAGAATTCTACTTCAAAGGAAACATGATGGGGCTGGTGCAGTGGCATAGTAAAGTTACCATCTGTGGTGCGAAGATGTCACATGGGCACTGATCCAAGTCCTGGCTGCTCCAGTTCTAATCCAACTGTCTGCTAATGCATCTGGGAAAGCAGCTGAAGATGGCCCAAGTGCTGGGGCCCTTGCTGTTATGGGCTAGGTTGGGCCTAAATTAATTTTCTAGACTCTTGTTTCTTACTTAGAGAATTCTAAGTACAGACCCATATGCGGCATGCAGTGTTATAAGCTTTATTTACAAAATGAGAAAAATACACAGGCTCATCAGGGCTTTATTAAGGGAGAATGGACCAAAGAAAGGGAATTATCATACCCTGTTCTGCTAGTCCTGAGTCTATGAGGAGGAGAGACTGCTTCCACTCTTCCTAGTTAATTTTTTTAATGAGCTTAGAAAAACAGAAGTGTTTTTATAGTACCACCCCTGCATTCCAGGTAAAAGGAGGTACTTCCTGGGAAGGAGGTCCCTTGATTGACAGGTAGATGAACATGGCAACACAGGGTGAAGGAGATGCAGTTTCCAGCTCATGAAATTAAAATTATTTATCTAAGCTCTCCCACATCATCCCCCCTCAGAGATTTCTGACCCTTAGTCTTAAGGGAATGCTGAACAAAATAGACTCATCATATCTTCTATAGCTACTTTCTGTTGATCAGGGATGCAGGCCCTGTGTGTCTTGGGTCCAGAAATCTCTTCCTATCTCATCTAATGACTTTGTTTCATGAACTGAAAAATGTTCAATCCCTGCCAATGGCTGCATCCCCCACGTAGCCATCATTATTTTCAGAAGTTGTTGAATTCTGAAACACACAAGTTTATCAATCAGCATGAGCAAAACTGGAAGAAAACCAATTGCAAGTGGAGTGCCCTTTAAGATGGAAAGAACATATTTGATAGGCTCTCAGATGGTAGTTGGTGATAGGGTATCCTTATCTAGATTATACATCCATTTAGTATAAACATAGAGATTTTTAATGTCTATTTCAGTGAATGAAAACTACTTTCAAAGCCTCCTGTGCTGCCCGAAGTAGAGCTAATATCTCCTTTCCATATTTAACAGGGGAATGCTTTGCAGTCAGTAAGCTTCTTTCTTTCCAAATTGCTACATGTGCATGTAACACAAAGAAAGCATATATGAAATCTGAATATATATTAACTTGCTGACCTTTTCCTGATTGCAAAGCTCTAGTTAATGCAGTAAGTTCAGCCTTTTGAGCTGAAGTATCGCTTGGCAATGCTTAAGCTTCTATTGCCTGGGTAAGATCCTCTATGGCATAACCTGCCTTTCTAACTCCTTCCATCATGTATCTACCACCATCAGTAACCACTCAACACCTGGATTCTCCAGAGGCTCATCTTATAGGTCAGTTCTACTAGAATATACCTGTCCTATAGTTTCGACACAAGAATGACAGAGTTGCTGGGTTGAAGACTTGGCATACCTTAAGAATTATTTCAGATGAATCTAACAATAGAGCCTTATACTTCATGAGATACCCTCATGTTAGCCACTGTTGTCCTTTAATTTCTAAGACCCCTTGCATTTGGTGTGGAGTTTGAACTTTAAGTGGCTGGCCTAAAGTCAGCTACCTCCACCAAGTGTGCTGTAGCAGCCACAGCTGTTAGGCATGTAGGCCATCCTGTAGCTCCTAAATCTAACTGTTTAAAAAAATAAGTCACTGGTCATGGAAGTGGACCCAAATTTGGAGTCAGTACTCTTTGAGCAATCTCCTGCTTTTCTGCTATAAACAATGTGAATGTCTTACTCCAGTGCTGGAGCTTTCATTAAAAGCTCTAATTCTTTGGAACACCTTATCTAGTTCCCCTGTCCAACAAAGTGGGTTTGTGCCAGGGCCTTTTAAAGCTTTATACAAAGGTTTGGCTATTAATCCAAACCTGGAATCCATATTCTACAGAATGATGCCATTCTCAGAAATGTTCTTAGCTGCTTTTTTTTTTTTTTTTTGGTATGTGGTGACTTTATACCTAGAATAGCTCCCTTCCTCTTGACTGAAAGAATACCTTTTCCTGGAGTTAGAATATATCCCAGGTAATCTACCTCTTGGGGAGACTCTGTATGCTTGCTTTGCTAGATTCTGAGTTCAACGGGATGCAGAAGAAAGTATCCTTTAGGCAAAGGTTTATCACACAATAAGATGCATTGAAACAACTGTCAATGGCTGTGGGACTTGAATCATTCTGTACTCTCCCTTTGGCTTTAGAACAGGCAAGATAGGAGTATTGCAGGGAGACATGGATCCAAAAGTCCATTTTTGAGAAATTTAATTAACTTTAAAGAAGGACCTAAGGATAATAGATCTTTTATGAGCACTTAGACATAACTAAAACTTATGAGACATAAAAATATCATCTAATTAATACACACAATAAATACATTTTTGAGAAAAAGTTTTACCATTAACTCTAATCATATAACTCTTTGAGGACAGAGGTTTTGCATGGGAAGTTAGTACACATTGACTCCTCTTGTTAATTTAACAATTAACACTCTTATATACGACATCAGCGATCACCTGAGGCTCTTGACACAAGTTGCCTAGGCTGTGGAAGCCTCGTGAACCCACAAATACCATTAGCGTTTAGACAAGACCATGAGTGAAGTGGAAGTCCTCTTTTCCATTCAGAGAAGAGTACATCTTTTGCTGACCACTTTTTTCCGTTGGAGTCTCAACTATAGAAGTCCTTCATTGTGGGGGAGGCAGGGACCATTTCTGCAAGGATGTCCTGGCTTTCCATGCCGAAAATGCTCTCTTGGGCTTTTTAGCCTTACAGAATTCTTTATGGGTTGACTTTAGGGTCACTGGATGTTATTTACAGCAATTGCCATCCTATGAGTCTATTGCATGGACTGCTTCCCATGTTGGAGCATTTCCTCCTCTTTAACTCTGTCTATATTCTTACTAAACACTTAATACTATCTATATGATCACTAAACACTTAAAATATTACGTTACCATCCAGTTCATGGAGACTTAGGATCCCATGACAAGATTTCAAACTGTACCCTTAGAAGTAAGGCTGTAGGAGTGTATGTAAAAATACAGCTAAACAATCTCTTTGTAGGAACTAAAGAGATAAAAATAGACACAGCTCTTCACAAGCTTAATTATGCTCAAGTATGTGACTTGGATATATTGCATTAGCTATAATTTTGACACCTGAGAGTCTCCATTTGTACACAAAATTGGGTCTATTATCTTACCAAGCCCACTTAGTGGGCTCCCAATTTTTTATCCTTTTTTTAAACCGTGGTAAAGCCAAAATACCATACCAAAACAAAAAAGAATTTAAAAGAAAGCACCACCTGGTCAGGGAAACACCATCCCAGGAGGCAAAGAGAAAACCACCTTGTCCGAGATTAAATCTTGGAAGGTCCGCTGTACTTGGGATACTGAACCCCAGAGGCAAAGAGAATCAGCATAAACTAAAACAAAACCAGGAATCTAAGAAGGGACCAAAAGGATAAGGGAGCTGGCATGGAGCCAAAAGGATAAAAACGAACAGGGAATCCAAAAGGTGACTGGCGTGGAGCCATACAATAATAAAAAAAAAAAAAAATCCAATTACATGAATTCCATGATCTAGCACGTAGCCAAGACAATAACAGTTTAAATTTTAAAAACCAAAATAAAAAGTCACTCTGCTAATCAGGCATGCACCATGTGGCCAGCCACAGGGGGCTGCCATCTTGGAGGTGGAGTCTGTTGCTCATCTCCCAGTAAGGACAGAAGTCCTCATGATGTAGTTAGATAAGAAGTTAGAAATTGGCCTATGTGTGTTTGAGAAGAGCCTAAGGAAACTGGTATCTGCAGAAGCCCCAGAAACCCAACATCTATATTTCAAAGCCCTGCCCAGACCCTGCTCACGTTCCAGGTGGTCCCAGCCCTTCCCCGATGAGGACACTCTCTAACACTGAGCAATAAAACCATCACATCCTCCCTCTAAGGCAGGGACCCTAGAGAAGCTCCTTGGCCTGGTGCCAGCAAGACTCCTCCTGTCTGGTAACAAACTTGGGAAGGAATTTCCTAATTTATACTCAGCAAACCCTTTGTCCTGGAGGAGAAGGGGCAGGGGATAAAGAAAGATTCCTTCAAAAAATGGGATTCTAAACAGACTAAAAGACTGCACGTTCAGCTCTCTGCTCTCCACTGAGCCTCCTGCCTGGCCTGCCAGGTACATTCTCTCCTTTGGACAGTCTCACTTTACTTTCCCCCAGTCTGAGTGACTGGGCACTCTCTCTGTCCCTTCCACTCTGATGGATGCCGTGTCCCCAATAAAACTTTGTTACTTTGCTCTCTGTCTCAGGCCTGAATTCTTTCTTGTATGAATACAAAAATCCAATGACTTCTCTCCAGTGACAGTGTCTGCCTGCTTGCAAACCATATCTTTCACCAGAAATAGCCATTTTGTGGCTATTTTGCCACATGAAGCAGACCCTCAGTTTTTTTTTTTTTTTTTTTTTATTTGACAGATAGCGTTAGACAGTGAGAAAGAGACAGAGAGAAAGGTCTTCCTTCCATTGGTTCACCCCCCAAGTGGCCGCTACGGCTGGCACACTGCGTCGATCCGAAGTCAGGAGCCAGGTGCTTCCTGCTGGTCTCCCATACAGGTGCAGGGGCTCAAGCACCTGGGCCATCCTCCACTGCACTCCCGGGCCACAGCAGAGAGCTGGATTGGAAGAGGAGCAACTGGGACAAGAACCTGGCCCTCACATGGGATGCCGGCGCCACAGGTGGAGGATTAACCAAGTGCGCCAAGGTGCCGGCCCTGGACTCTTGGTTCTTGAGACCATCTGGCCACCAGACAACAGAACTGTCCTTTCCAGCTTGCAACACCCAAAACTAGAAAGTGAAAAGTCGTTCTAGAATTCCTGATTTCTTAAACCAAAACCTGTGGCAAACCCATTGTCATTAAGCAAATCTTTCTGTACATCTTAAAGGTCTAAGTTTTAGCTTCCTGAAATAAATACATTAGTCTAAAAAACATGCCACATACAACTTGGAATAATTTAAATATCAGCAAACACTTGAAAACTGGCCCTTTTTTTCTCCCCTTCTTTCCCTCTAATTCTGCTAAAGCTTCCATTTTGTATTAGCTTTTGCCTGCACAAAGCTAACAAGAGCAAAAGACATTAAGATTTGCATTTTAGTTTTAGAATTCACCCATTTCCAGGCAAGAGCCTCTAACACTCTGCCACTTCTGAAACTGAAACAATCCATAACTGCTTGAGCTGAGAAAAACTGTGTGTTTGCTGATGTAAAAACCCTGCATGTTTGCTCAGCAAATCACACTTTTGTATTTGAAAATGAATTTGTCTCCTGGCTGGCTGCACCAAATGTTATGGGCTGGGTTGGATCTAAATTGATTTTTCCTTGTCTTTTACTTAGATAATTTTAGGTACAGATGCCAACACTATATGCAGTGTGATAAACTACCTATAAAGTGAGAACAATATACAGACTCATTAGGACTTTATAAAGGGAGAATGGGCCAATGGAATGGAATTATCATATCCAGCTCTGCTCATCCTGAGTCCAAGAGGAGAGAGATATCTTCCATTCTATGTAGCTTTTATATGAAGTGTTTACATGGAACCACCCCACGTCCCGGGAAAGAGTAGGTACTTCCTGGGGAGTGGTCCCCTGATTGACAAGTAGATGAACATGGCAACACAGAGTGAAGGTAGCACGGCTTCCAGATCATGAACTTAAAATGATCTATCTAAGCTTTCCCACATCATTGCCACCCATGTAGGAGACCCAGAAGAAGCTCCTGGCTCCTGATTTAGGAGGAACTCAGCTCCATCCATTGCTTTCATTTGGGGAGTAAATCATTGGATATAAGATTGTTGTGTGTGTCTCCCAATCTCTCTCTGTAAATTCTGCCTTTACTTTTTCTTTTTTTTTAAACAGGTGCAGTTAGACAGAAAGAGAGAGAGAGAGAGAAAGGTTTCCTTCCGTTGGTTCACTCCCCTAATGGCTGCCACGGCTGGCACGCTGTACCGATCCGAGGCCAGCAGCCAGGTGCTTCCTCCTGGTCTCCCATGCTGGTGCAGGGCCAAAACTCTTGGGCCAGCCTCCACTGCCTTCCTGGGCCACAGCAGAGAGCTGTACTGGAAGAGGAGCAACCGAGACAGAATCCGGTGCCCTGATCGGGACTAGAACCCGGGGTGCTGGCGCCTCAGATGGAGGATTAGCCTACTGAGCCGCGGTGCTGGTCCAAAATTCTGCTTTTCCAATAAAAGTAATAAATCTTAAATATAAGTAAAAATCAAATAAAGGGAAATATCCCTCCCTGGGAAATTTTCCTTCTATAAAAGATTAGAAGCAAAGAACTTAAGTTCAAGCCACCTATCTATACACAGGCAAGAGAGGTAAACATTCGTATCATTCTCTTTGGGCTATTCTTTCAGTTACTCAACGAATCACTGATCATTATTGAGGGATTCCTATATGCTGCAAGTCTTAAAAGTTGGGAATGTAGTATGAGCAAAAAGCCACTGTCCTCAAATGACTCACATTCTGTGATGCATATAATCTGAATTGCTTTAAATGACATTTAATATGATCTCATGAATATTATTTGACTTTTCTTAAACTAATTTTCCCTTGTAAAATGTAGATACAGAAACCTCCTCACAAGGCCACTATGCAGATGATATATACAACATGTAGGAAATTATAAACTTTGAATCAACAATGGCTAATGGATTTTAAGGTTTACAGATGGATGTCACAGACAATATCTTGTTAAATTCTCTACTAACAGGATTCTGATGATATTAGGATTATGAAACAATATGGTCATACAGATTTCAACTGGAATCCCTGCACTGATATTATTAGCTATTTGACCTTGAGAAGTGTATTAACCTTATTGACATACATTTCTTCATGTGCCAAGTGAAAACAGCATGCCACTTTAACGGTTGTTAGGATGATTATTGATAATCTATGCAATTGCCCACTCACTGAAGAGTAACTATTACAAGAAGTTACAATTGTATGGAGCAACCAGAATTCTTATAGTGTACTAGTGAGGGTATTATTAGTACAACTATACTGTAAAAGTGTTTGGCTGTATTTTCTAAAGTTGAATATAAATATTCCTCACAGCATGTAAATTCTACTGCACCAGGTTCATCCAAAAACATGTTTTAGAATGATTGTATCTGGACTATTCATAATGTTCTAAACCTGCAAACTGCTTTAATGCTAATCATTGTTGAATTCATTTAATGGAATGCTCATTGACAATAAGAATGGATGACTTACAATACACAATAATATCACTCAATCTCAAAAACATTGAATGAAGCTGGAGTTACAAAAGTGAATACAACATTGTTCTAAAGTGTGTCAGAATATGCCATATCAAAATAAGCCACTTTTCCACAAAGATTATTTGATCTAAAGGCAATTTAAAAATAGCAAGGTAAAGAAATATGCTCTTGGGCTGGCATTGTGACACAGTGAGCTAAAGCCCTTGCATGTAGTGCTGGAATCCTATGTGGGTGCCTGTTCAAGTCCAGCCGTAAGATCTTATAATCTTACTACTGGGTATAGACCCAAAAGATATGAACACATTGTATCAAAGAGACTCCTGCACCATTTTGTTTATAGCAGCACTGTACACAATAGCAAAAATATTGTATCAACCAAGGTATACTTCATCAGATGAATAGTTAAAGAAAATTTAGCATAAATATATTTAATATGGGGCCAGCGCTGTGGCATAGACGGTAAAGCCACCTCCTGCAATGCCAGCATCCCATATGAGTGGTGGTTCAAGTCCTCTCTGCTCCATTTTTGATCTAGCTCTCTGCTAGAGCCTGAGAAAGCAGTAGAAGATGGCCCAACTCCTTGGGCCCCTGCACCTGCATGGGAGACCAAGAAGAAGCTCCTTGCTCCTGGCTTCAGATTGGCTCAGCTCCAGCCCTTGCAGTCACTTAGGGAATGAATCAGCAGATTGAAAACCTCTCTCTCTCTCTCTCTCTCTCTCTCTCTCTGCATTTGTCTGTCTGTATCTCTGCCTTTAAAATGTGTTCTGAGCCTTTCTGCTTTCTTCTTAATACTGAGATATAAAATCCCCACATAAATGATATTTTGTCTATACCAGGATAAAAGTAACATTCTTATCATTAATGAAGGAAAGTAAAAGTCTAGAGAAATTAACAAATCTTGTTAAACTAAACTTTATCTTCCTGGTCACTGTAACCAATTAACTACTCAAGCCCAGTTCCTTTTGTCTTGTCAAGTTTTCACAACTTATCAATGTTTGTTCAAAACAGTATTTAAGTGATTAACTCTAACTGCTTCTTTGGATCTTCTTTCTTTAAGAAGTTTCCTGTGTCATTGTGAAAATTATGGTAAATAAATATCTGCACTTTTATCATTTTATCATGTTAATCTGTTTTCTTTGATTTAATTTTCAAAGAAATTCAATCATGAAACTCGATTTTTATTAGTTTCTCTGTATGCTGTTTATAGCTTTCCCAGTTCTGACTCTCTAGTATGGCCAGACAAAATACAAGATACCCAGTAAAATTCAATTTTTAATTAACAACAAAAGCAGTTTTATAAAAAGTTTTGGTAGAAAACCACTGTTCCTCAATAGTAAAGACAAAGGTTATAAACAATAATCAAATCTCAAAATTTCAATTTCACTCATATACATTACACTTTTGGCACTCTATTAATTACCACAAATCAGAAAACATATGGTATTTGTCTTTTTGGTACTGGCTTATTTTACTAATCATAAAGGTCTCCAGTTGCACCCATTTTGTTGCAAGACAGCATTTCCTTCTTTTTTAAGTATTCCATTATTTATACATACTACAGTTTCTTGACCCAGTCATCAGTTGATGTATATCTGGGTTGATTCCATATCTTAGCTACTGTGAGTTGAGTTGCTATAAATATGGAGGTACAGATAACTCTTTTGTATGCTGATTTCATTTCCTTGGGTAAATTCCTACTAATGGAATGGCTGGGCCATACAATAGCTCAGATTTCTGAGGAATCTCCATACATCCATAATGTCTTCCATGAAGGTTGTACTAGTCAGCAATCCTAGGAAGTATGTATTAGGGTATCTTTCCCGACATCCTTGCTTCCTAGCATCTTTTCTGGCCACAGTGGAATGAAGCTTTAAACAAACAACTCAAGAATGTCTACAACATATGAAAACACATGGAGACTGAACAACATACTCCTAAATAAAAGGTGGATCACAGAAGAAATCAAAAGTGAATTCAAAAAATTTCTATGGACGAAGACAATGATACTGTATATCAAAAATTATGGGATCCACCAAAAGCAGTGTTAAGAGGGAAGTTTATGGCATTTGGTGCCTACATCAAGAAATTGGAAAGGCATCTCAAGGATCTAGAAACACAACAATAAATGAGACCCAAAATTAGTAGGAGAAAAGAAATGATTAAAATTTGAGAAGAAATAAATAAAATTGAAGCCAAAAATAATAAAAAGGATCTGTTAAAAACAGGTTGCACAAAAAACAAAAAGCATCAGGAGTTCCTACAAAGAGCTGAATGCCAACAAGTTGGGAAGGGAGGCAGAAGGAGGGTCAAAATTAGGAACAGGTAAGGGTGACTGCTCCTGCCAGCTTAACACTCCTCAATGGTGAAGGCCAGGTTGCACATGCACCCATGACCTACGTAATGAAGATTCCTAGAGACACACAGGAAGGGGTGGAAGCACAGGCAAGTACATCTACTCCTGTTCATTGACCTCTCCTTCCTGTGAGCTCCATACGTTATGCTCCCACAGGCAAAGAATTTGAGGGAAACCTTAAGTAGGTAGAGACAGAAAATTAGGAATGCACTGCTTCTAGTCCTCTCATTTTAGATGGGCAATGAACTGTCTTTGGCATACATCCCCTTAGAGTGCTTTCTCAGGCACTGGGATCACTTTGACCCCTAAATCTTGAAGAAAGATTCCCTGGCTCTCTGCAGCATGATGTGGCCAGGAGACAAGCTGGAAGATGAAGAAACTTGACCCCCAGATGGAAATACTAACTATAATACCATCCTCCAAATAGACCTCTTCTGTTGTAGAGCAGAGAAATGGTCTGAGATCTCTTCTGTTCAAGCAATTTTGGCTGCAAGAGAATCTAGACCTCTGCCAACTCTATAAGCTAGACCTGACACTTTTTTCCAGGAGTTCCCCTCAAGCCCACAACTGTCTACTCTTTCCACCAGGCAGAGTCTGCTGTACAGTCTATGCTGATCCCTCCACCTACTGTTCCTATTCCTTCATATCCCCACTCTTTTGAGGATCACCTTAGCAAGCAGGACAACTGTCCCCTGACTTACATTTTACCGCTTCATGAGGTTCCCAGATAGTTCAATGACTTCACGCACATCCAGGTCCCCTTCTCATTAAAGAACCTCAAACAGATAAAGGGGGTTTGGCCAGATTTTCAGATGACCCTGATAAGTACATAGAGGCTTTCAAAAATTTATTCAATCTGTGAACTCATCTGGAAATGTGTAATACTACTCAAACCAGACTCTAACTGAGATAGAAAAACAAGCTGTTTTTCAAGTGACAGAGATTCTTGAGGAAGAACTTTACATGGCATTTACAGCCTCATCTGTTCAGCGAGGCCATGAACCATCATATCCTAAAGTAAAACAAGTTGATCCTCAGGAGGATCTTACCCTAAGTGGAGACCAGATGACCCAGGAGATGAATGAGAATTACTTTGTCCTAGAGAAATTGAGGAGGACAAGGAATAACCCTTACATTATTGCAACCTATGCTAAACCAAGGTCCTGAAGGAATGCCTCAGTCTTTTTAGAATGATTGAGAGAGTCTTTGGCCAAACACACCTCCCTACCACCCAACTCTGTGGAGAAAACAGGCAATCTTGAAGGACAAGTTCATTGCTCAATCAGATTCAGATATTAGGAGAAAGCTTCAAAAGTATTCTATTGGAGCTGAGAGTAAGTACAGTACAAAACCTCCTCAAGGTCACCACTCTGATCCTTTACAATTAGGATCAGGAGGAGACCCAACAATAAGATGGAAAAGGATAAGAAAAATATCACAGCTGTAGTGGTGTGTCCAGGAGTCTCCAAACTCAGTGTCCCCTGGGGTTTCCAAAGAGCAATAGTTAAGGTCAGGTGGGGCACTTCAAAACAGAACGTCCACATTCCCAACATCAGAGAAACCCCTCATGGTCTTGTCCTGTTTACAATGGTTGACTGCTGCAAGAGTTCAGGTCCTCTGGGATTGGACGCATGAGGACTGCAGGATCCTGGAACTTCTTTTACAGGCGTCTACCATACAGACCATAGGCACTCAGGAGCCTTGGGTGGTCTTAAGCATCAAAGGTAAAGAATTTGATTTCTTCTTAGATGCTGAAGCTGCATTTTCTGTCCTTTCAAATATGTTACTCTCTTCTTCCTTTAGTATGGTATTGACAGAATTCTCAGGAAAGCCCCTATTTAAATATTTCACCCAGTCTCTAAGCTGTAACTGGGATAATTTGTATTTTTACATATGCCTTCCCGTCACTCTTTTTAAAGAGAGATCTCTTAGCCCAGATGGGAACCACCATCCTCATGGCCCTAAGGCAATTCATAAGCCTTTCCTTAATTGAGACAGATACTAATCCAGAGGTTTAGACAACCCAGGGAAAGATTATCCTATCAATAACTGCCCAATGTGTGTGTGTATATATATATATATATATATATATAGATTCATCTTAAAACATATAGATTCATCTTAAGAATCCTACATTTTACACCATCAAAACCAATATCCCTTAAAGCCAGAGATTTGACAAGGGCTATTACCCATGATAGAGAGCTTAAAGTCCACAGGAACTTTTAAAGCCGAATGATAGTGCCTGTAAAAAGCCCAGTATCCAGCCCAGTGAATGACTTCTCTCTGAAGAAGAAAGGATCCATCTTCCTTCCTCTTGCCAGGAGAAGGCAATTAAAAGTCATCAAGGTTTTAATCTCAGGAAGGATAAGATTTCTCAGATGATTCAGAGGACATTTACAATAAGGTACCTCCTCAGGACTATAAAACAGGTTGCGGGGGCCTCGAATCTGTCTTACGAACAACCCCTTATATTGAAATCTTGGCCTTCCTGGAGTACAAATAAATGGAAGCTATCCAGGGGAGGGATGTCAGCTAGATCTTATCCACATGCCTCAGAAAAGAAATGCCTGGTACCCCTTAGTATGTGTAGACACCTTCACTCATTGAGTGGAAGCCTTCCCCTGTAGAACTGAGAAGACTGCAGAAGTGGTAAAGGTGCTAATCCCTAAAATAGTCTCTCAGTTTGGACTTCCTGAGAGCCTACACAGTGACATTGGGTCCTCCTTCAAGATCATTGTCAAGGAGTCTGTAAAGTGCTAAGTATGCAATATCATCTCCATTGTGCCTGGAGGCCCCAAACATAAAGGAAGGTAGAAAAGATTAAAAATCTTCAAGAGACACCTTAAGAAGCTACCTCAGAAAATGTACTTTTCCTGGATCTCTCTCCTGCCCTAACATAGCTGCATATCAGAAATATCCCCTCAGGCTGGCGCTGCGACTCGATAGGCTAATCCTCTGCCTTGTAGCGCCAGCACACCAGGTTCTAGTCCCAGTCGGGGCACTGGATTCTGTCCCGTTTGCCCCTCTTCCAGGCCAGCCCTCTGCTGTGGCCAGGGAGTGCAGTGGAGGATGGCCCAAGTGCTTGGGCCCTGCACCCCATGGGAGACCAGGAGAAGCACCTGGCTCCTGCCTTCGGATCAGTGCAGTGCGCCAGCCGCAGCGTGCTGGCCGCGGCGGCCATTGGAGGGTGAACCAACGGCAAAGGAAGACCTTTCTCTCTGTCTCTCTCTCCCTGTCCACTCTGCCTCTCTCTCTCACTGTCCACTCTGCCTGTAAAAAAAAAAATCCCCTCAAAGACAGTTTTGAGCAATTTTGAGATGCTCTATGGTTATCTTTCCTTATTAATGGACAATGAGACTTCATGCATGATCAGATACATCACAGCGCTTGGCAGATTTCATCAGGCAATTCAAGATCTCCAAAGACAGAACTCAGGGGAATAAGAAGCACTAAATATATCCCAGGTGAAAAAGTACCAATGAAGACCTTTCTAACTCACTCTTCCTCTTTAGGGAAGATTGGAAGGGAATCTATATTGTGGTTTTTTTTTCTACTCTGACTGTTGTAAAAGTTCCCAGATTAGATTGTTAGATTCACCATTCTTAGTGAAAACCTTCGTTTCCGAATCAACTTCAGATTTGATCCCAGAGAACAACTGTGACATCTCCAAGGAAGTTGAATTCTCCTGCCAAGTCACTGATGGACTCAAACTCCTTTAAAAAAATAAGTAAATCTCTTATGCACATTCATCCCCAGCCTTCATCACTCCATCCCAAAATAAAGCTTCAGCTATTTGGGGGAATAGCTTTGCTACTTCAGGGTGTTAGTTGTTTTCATCTTTTTGTTCATCTGCTTACTTCAACCAAAAGTATACTGGCGGCCGGCGCCGCGGCTCAATAGGCTAATCCTCCACCTAGCGGCGCCGGAAAACTGGGTTCTAGTCCCTGTCAGGATGCCAGATTCTTTCCCCGGTTGTCCCTCTTCCAGGCCAGCTCTCTGCTGTGGCCAGGGAGTGCAGTGGAGGATGGCCCAAGTGCTTGGGCCCTGCACCCCAGGGGAGACCAGGAGAAGCACCTGGCTCCTGCCTTCGGATTAGTCAGGTGCGCCGGCCAAGTGCGCCAGCCGTGGCGGCCATTGGAGGGTGAACCAACGGCAAAGGAAGACCCTTCTCTCTGTCTCTCTCTCTCTCTCGCTATCCACTCTGCCTGTCAAAAAAAAGAGAAAAAAGTATATTGGCATATCTAGACTTTACTTGTCCTTGTCCCTATTGACTACATGCAACACAGTGAGGGTTTACAAGCATGATCTTTATTTCATGGATGTTCCTATGACAATCTATTCTTGGAAAAATCCAGAGTAGAATACTCCATTTAACGATAAACACATAAAAGGAGCACAGAAGGACACAGCACATGGGAGACAGAGATCTCTACAGATACTTGGCACTGGAAACATTCGTAATTTTTCCACCATGTTAAGTTAAAAGAGATTGGGAAAACTCTTAGACTTTCTTCCAACAAAGCAGTGCCAATGTAGCACAGGAGAAAGAGTATCCTCTAATAATAAAAGCAAAACTGAAAAAAGCCTACATCATCAAAGGCAACAAACAAAATAACAAGATAATCTGTCAGTATTTTAACTTTCTTTCAGATTGAAAACCAACATTTCCATAGGAATTCATTCAATAATATCCAACATTCAATCAAAATATGAGAAAATTACTAATATGAAAGAGAAGAAAAGAGCCACCAGAAATAGTTCCACTGATGATCTATGTACTGAAATATCACCAGAAATGGACTTCAAGTTAAATAGTCTTAGTGTGTTAAATAATTTAGGAGAAAAAATTAATGCAGTTATGAATATTTTAAAATTGCAACAGAGAAATGAAACTGCAACATATAACTTAGAGAAAGCATATAGAAAGGAATATCTGAAATTTAAAATGTGATTGGATAGATTTAATAAATTAGACATTGACAAATAAATTATCAATAAACTTGAAGGTAAATCAATGGAAACTGACACAAATGCAAAAAGCATTGGAAAAATATAATCATTGCCTCAATCATCTGTCACCTAGAAAATTAAACAGTTTAATATCTGTATGACTGTAGCTTCACAAAGAAAAAGACCATTGTATGATAGAAGATTTTGAAAAATAAATAGCCAAGTATCTCACAAATTTGTTGAGAACTTCAACAACAACAAAACAAAATAAGGCATTCAACAGAGATATGAAGAGAGACAGAAAGAGTTCTTTTTTAATCATCACAGAATTCCTCCTCAAAACACCCGACCTAAAACAAGTAGCAAGAAAGGGGGCTCAATATAAAATAGAGGGGAATATAGATCTATACAATCCAATCTCTGTAGAATATTCTCCCAAATATCTTGTTTTTGAATCTTACCTTTGCCATATCCCAGTTCTATGCATGATTTGTCATTATGCCTCTCTTCTCTCATTTTAAACTGGTATTGTTTTATGATATTATTCTAAGAGGATGAATAGTTAAAACATGTAAAGATTTATATAATTGTTGGCAAATAGTAGGTACCTAAAATAATTATGTGTTATTGTAATTTTTATTATAGTTTAATTTATTTAAACTCACTTAAGCACATGCTGACTTGCTAATATTAACTATACAAACTTCATAAGCTATGTAATCTATATTACTGAAAATTGTTTATAAACCTTAATCCATTGTTTCTTTTGTTTGATAGCAGACTGAAGCCAAAATGAGAGCCTAAACATTATTATACCAGTACGGGGTCTTATAAACCAAAATTAAATTAGGTAAATTAAGTTTAAATTTATCTAAAGGCTGTGGTGATACTTAGACAAATGTAGTCTTATAATTCCCTTTTTAATAATACAATAAATAGAGGACGGCTTTGTGGTACAGCAGGTAGACGCCACCTGGCATTCCATATGGTTCAAGTCCCAGGTGCTCTACTTCCAATCCAGCTCCCTGCTAATGGCCTGGGAAAGAAGCAGAAGGTGGCCCAAGTGCTTGGGAGACAAGGAAGAAGCTCCTGTCTCCTGGCTTCAGCCTAGCCCAGCTCTGGCCATTGCAGCCATTTGGGGAGAGAACCAGCCAATGGAAGACCTCTCTCCCTTTCTCTCTCTCTGCCTCTGCTTCTCCCTTTGTCTGGCTCTGACTTTCAAATGAATAAATAAATCCTTAAAAATATCATAGACAATTTGATAGAAAGCTGTCATGAGCTTTATATAGTTTTGCAACTGACTTAGAATGAAATGCAAACTTTTAACCCAGGTGAGATTATAAAAGAAGGAAAGCTGTTGTTCCGAGTGTTATATAATGGTCACAGAAATATGATGTGATTAAAAAAAAAACAAATACATATGGATAGAAATATCAACATATTGATTGTTTTGGGGGGAAGTCAGAACTGTCCCAGAATCTTGAAATAAGGGGTAACCTCTTTCTCAGTTAACTAAGTTGAATTAACAAAAACCCAGTTAAAGTTTTGGCAAGCTATTTATTTTATTTTAGATTTATTTATTTATTTGAAAGTCCAAGTTACATAGAGAGAAAGAGAAGTCTTCCAGCCAATGGTTCAATCTGCAATTGGCTGTAAGTGTCGGAGTTAGTGCCAATCCAAAGCCAGGAGCCAGGAGCTTCTTCTGGGTTTCTTGCATGGGCAGGGGCCCAAGGACTTGGGCCATCTTCTACTGCTTTCCTAGGATATAGTAGAGAGCTGGAGCAGAAGTGGAGCAGCCAGGACTTGAACCAGCGTCCATATGGGATGCCGGCACTGCAGGCAGCACCTTACCTGCTATGCCACAGTGCCGGGCCCACAAGCTATTTTCTTTTTTTTTTTTGATTTATTTATTTATTTGAAAGTCAGAGTTACACAGAGAGAGGAAAGGGAGGGAGAGAGGTTTAAAGAAAAACAACCTGCGCCATGGCTCACTTGGCTAATCCTCCGCCTGCATCACCGGTATCCCGGGTTCTAGTCCCGGTTGGGGCGCCGGATTCTGTCCTGGTTGCTCCTCTTCCTGTCCAGCTCTCTGCTGTGGCCCGGGAATGCTGTGGAGGATGGCCCAGGTGCTTGGGCCCTGAACCCGCACGGGAGACCAGGAGGAAGCACCTGGCTCCTTGCTTTGGATAGACGCAGCCCACTGGCTGTAGCGGCCATTTGGGGGGTGAACCAACGGAAGGAAGACCTTTCTCTCTGTCTCTCTCTCTCTCACTGTCTAGCTCTGCTTGTCAAATAAATAAATAAATAAATAAATAAGAAAAACAAATACCATAAATTCAATTAATTCCTTAAAGATTAGACTTGCATCTCTACCAGGTTTTGTCAATAACTCTTTAATGGTATCAGAAAAAAATAATAAATGTCTAAAATGCATAATAATGTCCTGAATATTCTTTTTTTTTCCTTAAGAGAGCAGTGGTGTTTCTGGTTTATTAAATAGAAGTTGTCATTTGCTTAGACTCCTTTAACTGCTCCACCATGGAGGACCACTTCAGTTGATCTCTGTGAGTCACAGCTGACTCTACCCACTCTAGGACTGTAGCCTAGAAACCGATAATTCCAAATGCCCATTAGTCCTTAATCCACAGGCACTGATTGGCTTTTGTTCCCTGGGGTCCTTCAGTGAAAAAATAATAATACATATTAGACCATCTTTTTTTTTTTTTTTTTTAACATTCTGAAACTATAAGGAAATGCAACGTTTATGTCATTGAGCTATTTTGAAACTTTGCAAATTGTAGAAAAGTGGTAATGTTTAAAAGTATTCTTATTTTATAAAAATGCAAGTAAGTGTATCAGGTGGAATGCAATTGATTATTGTCCGGAATTTTGGCTAGTTTTTCCTGTTTTTCTTTTTTTTTTCATTCATTTCTGCATCATTTACGATATAAGTGCATTACTCTTTAAATTTTCCTTTTAGCCTTCTGAAGTCTCTTATTAGCTCTAATTTTTGTCAGAGAAGTAAGTCAAATCATTAGCACCTATCCTTTTGTATTTATATGAGAGTCATAATTTACCTTTTTAAACAGATTGTCCTTTAACAATTCTAATTCCTATTTAGCCCTTGACAGTGCTAATCCCTTGCCTATTGAAAATTTAGTCTCAGTTTCCTTATATATAAGGTGGATAAAAAAAAATTTCCTTCAAGGTTGATATGAAGTAGCTGTTTAAAATACTTAGGATAGTAACTGTCTTCTGTTTGGCATCTACAAGTTAATTTTTTTGTGTTTCTTGTGTACTAAACAACTAATATGTTCTTGGGATTTGAAAGATGTTCAGTATATTTTTATATTTTAATTTCTAATGAGGAAAATAGAGGGATGGAGATTTTTAAGAAGATTAATAGACACAGATAAAGTAGGCCAGAGGGTTAGTATAGATACCACATAACTGAATATTTTAAAGGTCAAGGTTACCAATGGTTCAAGCCTTTCGCTTTATCTCACCAACCCAGTTTCACAAACATAAACACATAGATCTTCCTTATCCAAAATACTAGAGACCTAGAAAGTGTGATTCATACTCATTTTTCCTTTAGTGGGAAGATATTGCAGGATATTTTTCTGAACTGTTACTATTTTCAACTTTTCTTTTTTTTCATTTTGTATATGATAAAATAAAAAATGAAGCTGAAGATACTGAACATAAATAGGCATACAATTGGACTGGCCTGAAGAACATACAAACACTTTTAGAACACAAATACAAAACATGTATCCCATTAGGTTGATAACGAAATTTGGAGCTAACAATTCAAAATATTGTGACCATTATAGTTGGAAAAAACTAGCACTTTAGCACTAAATAAAACAAATATTATATTTTTTCTTTACATTCTTTTCTGTATACTTCTCTGAATTATGATTGTAAATGACTAATGCAAATTTAGCTGGATTCTTTATCCAATCATTAATGTAACATCAAAATATTTATCAGGAAAATTAGCACAAAAAAGTATATACACAACAAATATTAGATGCAAACACATCTGTTGTAGTTGTATAAAATACATACATACATACTCATACTGAGAAGCTGTCCTCTTGGTGGGGCAGAGATATAAACAGATAATTGTAGCTCAGTGTAATGCCAACAACTGAGATGTACATGGTGTAGAGGGTAGGGAGGAGGAATGGCTGGTTTTCTGAAGAGGGAAAGCATTGAGGAAGTTGATGGAGAAATAAAGAGCTGGAGAAGGCAAAAATGTTTTTCTTTCAAAATTGTTTCATTTCCCTATACTCAAGAGATAAATACAGTATTCCAAAGATCCTAGTTTTAAGGAAAATAGTCTTAAAGTTAGCAAGTATTCTTCCCAAACCTTTTAAGAATAACTGTGGAATAGAAATCCACTAAAGTAGGAGTATTGAAAAAGAAAAGATTTCATGCAGTTCACATTCTGAAACAAGTCATTAGGAGCGCAAATGACAATTAGTGATCCCCATCGCCCAAAACATCTCATGACATGCAACTCGGTGAACAAAACAATTAGCAAATATTTGAGTTGAACTGTAAATGTTCATCTTTGACTTATATTTTTGTTCCTGGCATACACAACAGATCTGAATTGTGAATTCAGTTGCAGGTAAAAAGATGATTATGTAACCATCAGTAATAGGGAGATTGTAAAAACAGGTGAGAAAGTTAGTACACTTGACTTCTAAACCAGATACATTTAATATACCCTCCTCTAAATGAATAATTATTTTCCATAATAATAATAATGAAGTGCAATGAATAATAATAATTTCTACAACCATTTCTGAATACAGGTTTTCGTTATTAAATTTCATGTATATTTTGTTAGTAAAAATATAAATATGTATAAAGTAAAACAAAAGCATTACTCTTTAGTAAAGCTATGTTTTTAGAATAGTCTTATACTCACAGCAAATTTGAGTGGGAAATAGAGTTCCAAATGTTCCTTCTCGCCGGCGCTGTGGTTCACTAGGCTAATCCTCCGCCTGCAGCGCCAGCACCCCGGGGTTCTAATCCCGGTTGGGGAGCTAGATTCTGTCCGGGTTGCTCCTCTTCCAGTCTAGCTCTCTGCTGTGGCCCGGGAAGGCAGTGGAGGATGGCCTAGGTGCTTGGGCCCTGCACCCACATGGGAGACCAGGAGGAAGCACCTGGCTCCTGGCTTTGGATCAGCACAGGGCGCTGGCTGCAAAGCGCCAGCAGTAGCAGCCACTTCGGGGGTGAACCAATAGAAAAAGAAGGACCTTTCTCTGTCTCTCTCTTTCTCACTGTCTAATTCAGCCTGTCAAAACAAACAAACAAACAACAACAACAAAAAACTAATGTTCCTTCTCCCTACACACATAAAATTCTCCTACTGTGGATCTCTCAAATCAGAGTAGTATTTTGGTTACAACTGACACATCATCCACACTCAAATCCTATAGTTTACAATCGGATTTATTCCTGATGTACATTATGAGTTCTCGCAGATAGAATAACATAAATTCACCATATACAGAATAGTTTACTTGTCTTAAATTATCTCTTCTCTTTTTGCTCATTCAGTCACCATCTCTCCTAATACAAGGCAACCCCTGATCTTTTTGACATCTTTGTAGCATTGCTCTTCCCAAGATATCATGAAGTTGGAATCACACATACAGTAGCTTTCTCAGAGTGGCTTCTTTAATTTAGTACTAAACATTTAAGTTTTATCTCAAAAACCAGATTGAGGGCCGGCGCTGTGGCATAGCTGGTAAAGCCACCGTCTGCAGTGCCAGCATCCCATAAGGGCACCGGTTCAAGTCACGGCTGCTCTTCTTCTGATCCAGCTCTCTGCTATGGCCTGGGAAAGCAGTAGAAGATGGCCCAAGTCCTTGGGCCCCTGCATCTGCATGGGAGACCCAGGGGAGGCTGCTGGCTTCGGATTGGTATAGCTCTGGCTGTTGCGGTCAATTGAGGATTGAACCAGCAGATGGAAGCGCTCTCTCTCTCTCTGTCTCTCGCTCTCTCTCTTCCTCTCCTTCTCTCTCTATGTAACTCTTTCAAATAAATAAATAAATAAATCTTTCAAAAAATACCAGATTGACTTCAGGGCTTGATGGCTAATTTCTTATTAGCCTAGAATACTTATTAGTGTGTTGATACTGGATGTATCACTCTTTCTTTATCCATTTATCTATCAGATGACATCTTGATTGCTTTCAAGTTTTGGCAATCATGAATAAAGTGGTTCTAAAAACCTGTGTGCAAATTTTTGGGTTGAAACAAGTCCACTTAATTTGGATAAATACCAAAGAATGAGACTGCTGTATTATATGGTAAGAGTACATTTAGTTTTATAATCAATTGGTAAGCTATCTTCCAGCATTGTTACACAATTTTGCAATCACACCAGGAATAAAAGGAGTTCTTGCAACTCTACATGATCACTGAAACTGTGGCATAAATATTTTAGATTTTGACCAATTTAACAGGTGTATGGTGAGATCTCATTGTTATTTTAATTTCAATTTAACAATAATGTACGATACTGAGTATCTTTCATCTGTTTATATAATATTTTTGTTTTGTAATTTTTAAATAGACTCATAAAATTTTATATATTTATGAAGTACTATATGATATCTTGATAGATGTACACAGTGTGTAATATCCAACCAGTGTAAATATTATCTAACTCTTCAGTTAATATCTATTAATGGTGAAAATATTGAAAATTTTGTCTTCTAGAATGTATATTTTTAAAATTTTTTAGATTTTATTTATTTATTTATTTGACAGGCAGAGTTACAAACAGAGTGAGAGAAAGAGACAGAGAGAAAGGTCTTCCTCCTTTTGGTTCACCCCCAAAATGGCCGCAATGGCTGGGGCTGTGCTGATCCAAAGCCAGAATCCAGGAGCTTCTTTCCGGTTCTTCCTAAGCACCTGGGCCATCCTACACTACTTTCCCAGGCCACAGCAGAGAGCTGGCCTGGAATAGGAGCAATGGGGACTAGAACCAATGCCCATAAGGGATGCCAGTGCCGCAGGCAGAGGATTAACCTAGAGTGCCACAGCACAGGCCTCCAAATTTTTGTTTTTATTTATTTGAAACAGAGACATAAAGGGAGAGAGACAAAAACAGAAAAACAGAGTTCATCTGCTGGTTCACTCTCCAAATATTTACAACAGCTAAGATTGCACCAAGTCAAAACCAGAAGCTTGGAACCCAATCTGGGTCTGTCACATGAGTGGGATTAAAAGAAATACTTGAGCTAATACTTCCTCCCTGCAGAATGCACATTAGCAGGCAGCTGCACTCTCAAATGGAGCCAGGACTTGAACCCAGGCATTTTACTATGTAATGCAAGCATCCAAAGACACATCTTTATTGTACCAAATGACTAAATGGCAGCAGCTAGTATTTTTTTAATAAAGAAATGCACTGTACTGTGGTGGAATGAGAATCCCATGCCAAGATGGCCTCTGACAAGTGAGCATCAGTTACTCAGGAATAGCTTCAGAGCCCACCTGGCAAAGGAGCTGCCTTGTTACAGGCAGTGATTGGTTAGGCCATAAACTGCCCCTTGACTGGATTGGCTGCCTCAGCTATATAAGCTGCTGTACCAACTGAAATAAACGAGTCTGCAGGCTGCTCACCTCTGGTCTGCTTTCACCTGACTCTTGGTGTCTGTGTGGTGACTCCGTACCTCTTGCCTCCACCACGCTCCTCCTCTCAGAACGAATCAACCACAACACTATAAAATAACACTACTCTGTAGTTAAACTAGGATTCAATAGAACCAAGAAATTTCCTAGGCTATCAAAGGTTAGTTTCTTTCTCGTTAATAAACCTGTCCCCACGTTCCCTCTCTTCTTACCTCCCTAGATTCTGTTTAATCACAATTACACTTTCAATTTGTATGAGATCATCTTTTTTTAAGACCACTTTATGAGTGATCATATGAGATCATATGATATGTATCTTTCTGCACGTGGCTTATTTTATGTAATGTAATGACCTCCGATTCCATCTATGTGTTTGCCAATGTCATTGTTTTTCATGACTGAATGGAATTCCATTGTATGCATGTGTTACATTTTATTATTCCATTCATCAGTGTATGGACACTGAAGTGGTTTGTATTTCTTGACTATTGTGAGTAATGCTGCAATAAATATGGGAGTGTAGATGTCTCTTCAACAGACTGATTTCATTTCCCTTGACATATACCTAGTAGTGAAATTGCCAGATCACATGGTAGTTCTATTTTGATTTCGTAAAGAATCTCTATTCAGTTTGCCTCAGTAGTTTGGATAATTTGCATTCCTTCTAATAGTACACAAGGCTTTACTCCACATTCTCACCAATATCTGTTATTTTTTATCATTTTGATAGTAACCATAGTAAATTGTGTAAGATGATAGCTCATTGTTAATTTTACATTTTTTCATGTATTTATTGCCCATTTATATATCTTTCTTGTAGAAAAAGCTGAATAAATATACTCTGTATTTTCTAATTAGGTTATTTATTAGATTGTTATTGAGTTGTTTGTGTTCCTTAGGAGTTCTGGATTTTAGCCTCTTTTCAGATGTAAAAATTGAGAAGATTTTTCTCTGATTCTAAAAGTTGTCTCTTCATTGTGTTAATTGTTTTCTTTCCTATGCAGAGGCTTTTAATATGATGAGAGCCCAATTTATTCATTTTTTCTATTATTTCTTGTTCTTTTGAGGTCTTATCCATGTTCATTGAAACTTTCCAATATGTATGGCTTCTTTAGTGAGGTGTCTGAGTCAATAATCCATTTTTTCAATATAGTTGTCATTTTCTTATAATTAAGTTTTAAGATTCTTTGTATATCTTGGATAAGAATCTTTTACCATTTGAATAATTTGCAACAATTTTGTCTTCAGTCTGTCTGTCACTTTTTATATTCTCTTGAAGTGCCTTTTTGACTAATTATGTGTATTTTTAAAATTTAATTAAACCTAGCATGACAATTGTTTCCCTCATGAATTGCGTCTTTGTGTTTTACCTAAAAAATCATCATTATACCGAAGTTCACTTAGTTTTTTCCCAGGTTATCTTTTAGAAGTTTTACAGTTTTATGTCTTACATTTAGGACTATAATCCATGTTGAGTTAATGTTAGAAAGGTATGTAGTTCATGACTTAATCATCTCTCAAAACATTTACTTCTTCATACTGTCATATTTTGGGCAAAATTTTAACACATAAATTTTTGTATTCATTCCCATAGTAGGGAATCAGTTTTTTTTTTAATTTAATTTAATTTATTTGAAATACAGTTACAGAGAGAGGTAGAGACAGAGAGAGAGGTATTCCATCTTCTGGTTCAATACCCAATTGGCTGTAAGGGTCGGAGTTAGTGTCAATCCAAAGCCAGGAGCCAGGAGCTTCCTCCAGGTCTCCCAAGTGGGTGCAGGGGCCCAAGGACTTGGGCCATCTTCTACTGCTTTCCCAGACCATAGCAGAGAGCTGGATCGGAGGAGGAGCAGTCCGGACTAGAACCGGTGCCCATGTGGGATGCAGGTGCTTCAGGCCAGAGCATTAACCCTTTGTGCCACAGTGCCAGCCACAGGAAATCAGTTTTTTAAAAGAAACTCTTTATATATTTGAAAGGTGAGAGAGAGAGAGAGAGAAAAAAAAAGAGGGAGAGATCTAGTATTTAGTGGTTTACTCCCCAATTTGCTGCAATAACCAGGACTTGACCATTTTGAAACCCAGGACCAAGAACTTCACCTGGGTCTCTCATATGGGTACATGAACCCAAGACTTGAGTCATTACTCACTGCTTCCCAGGAACATTAGCAGAGAGCTGAACTTGTAGTAGAGCATCAAGGACTAAAACCAGCAATCTGATATGGAATGTGGGCTCCCAAGCAACAGTTTAAATTACTGAAATACAGTGTTGACAACATTGGAAAAAGAGAGAAAGGTTTATTTCAGTCATGATTAGATGAGCTAATTAGAACAAGTCATATTTGGCATTCACTGGCTGTTCTTTATTTGGACGGGGAAGCACAAATTAGGGATGCTGGAGGTTGATTAAGTCCTGACCAGTTCATTAAGTCCTGACCTGACTCATAAGCTACATAGTGGTTTTATTTGAAAGATGGAGTTACAGAGAGAGGTAGGAAGTAGAGATAGAGAGAGAGGTCTTCCATCTGCTGATTCACTCCCCAGATGGCTGCAATGGCCGGAGCTGTGCTGATCCAAAGCCAGGAGCCAGGAGCCTCCTCCAGGTCTCCCATGTGGGTGCAGGGGCCCAAGGACTTGGGCCATCTTTTAATGCTTTCCCAGGCCATAGCAGAGAGCTGGATCAGAAGATGAGCAGCTGGGACTGGAACCAGTGCCCATATGGAATAATGGTGCTTCAGGCCAGGGCACTAACCCTCTGCGCCACAGCGCTGGCCCCACTACTTAGTCATTTATGGCTTCCTGCCCTAGCTGTATTAGAATGTGGGTCCAAATACTGTTTTTATGTACTTGTGTGGTGTATCCATTATCTGTTTGTGTATTCAGACTCTCTTTGTCTCCATTATTCTTCCCAGATAAAGAAATTGTGGCCATCAAAAGAAATATTGTTTTTTTAAGGATTTATACAGATCACTGAGGCCCAGTTTTCTGTTTTGTTCATTTAGCCATTTAAGAATTGTTATCCAATTACAAAAGCTATACACATGTCTAGGACAAATGAAAAACTTGCATTATCTTCACACAAAAATAAATAGAAATAAATATAATATAATGTCATGTAGTTAAGGTTTTCTTGTCACACCACACTAGGTCGCCATGTTGCAGAAGCATTCCTTATTTTCTATATGCTTTTGTTAACTTTTGCTCAGAAACGAGACCCTAATCACTTTGTTGACAGGGTCTTAATTGTATAATATTTAAAGCAGCTACATCTCTACTCAGTTAAAACCTCTTGTTTGTCATTGTTCTATTCCAAAAGTGAGCGAAACGTTAGCATCAGCTATTGAGGAAATATGCTCACATATGTCCTTCTGTTCTTTACCTCTGTTATTTTTTAATATATCAAATGGAAACCTTCAGGGACATGATTTTTTTTTTTTTTTTTTTTTTTTTTGCCTTGCCAGAGCTTTCCACATCGAACACTCCTCTTAAGACGCTTATATCTTTTTTTTTTTTTTTTTTTTGACAGGCAGAGTTAGATGGTGAGAGAGAGAGAGACAGAGAGAAAAGTCTTCCTTTTTCCATTGGTTCACCCCCCAAGTGGCCGCTGCAGCTAGCACGCTGCGCCAATCCAAAGCCAGGAGCCAGGTGCTTCCTCCTGGTCTCCTATGCGGGTGCAGAGCCCAAGCACTTGGGCCACCCTCCACTACACTCCCAGGCCACAGCAGAGAGCTGGACAGGAAGAGGAGCAACCGGGACAGAATCCGGCGCCCCAACCGGGATTAGAACCCTGGTTGCCGGTGCCCCATGTGGAGGATTAGCCTAGTGAGCTGCGGCACCTGCCAAGATGCTGATATATTGACTGTAAACTAAAGCAGAACAAAAATGGCTTTCTATAGATTGTTTTATTCATGAGACTCCTTTGCATATTTTTGAGGTAGTTATGTTTGCTTTATAAAATGCAGGTGAAAATGAAGTCCTGGAACAGTTATAGAAAAAAGCTACATTTTAGTCCTTCAAATATTGTGAAAATCAAAGTATGGATTATATGAGTAGCCATGGATACTATAAAGGTGAAGTTAGACAAACAGGGCAAGAAGTCATAGCACAAATCCCATTTGTTCCTGATGGAGAAGGCTGCTGGTTGCTAAATGGAGTAGAGATGCTTTTATCACACACTAAGATGAATCAGAATCACATTCTCACTCAGTAGGTCCAGACTGAGGCTCCAAATTTGTATTTTCTAGTAAGTCAACAGAATTTGCTGCTGTTGCTGCTGCTGCTGCCCTGGGCATCACTCTTTGAGAGCCACCGGAGTAGAAGCTCACTATGCAATATATTTCCCTCTGCTTCACAAAGCTCAGCATTTACAGCATGTGCAATATCTGAAACCAGTTTGGAATTGAACTTGGAAGGTACAGAATGCAATGATGTCACCAGATTTAGGAGAACATGAAGACTATTTTCTCACTGGTAAAGGCTCTAACCTATTTGTAGAGGTGGAATAAATAAGCATAAAACTGTAAAACCTTAGATTTAATTGAATGGTTTGATTTTACAGATTGAGTGTACATAATGAAATTCTTATAACATTTAAACAAGTAAAAATTTACATATGTTTATATGGTAACAAATGCAATTTCAGGTCTGATTGGCATAGGTCCGGCTGTAGCAGCCATTTGGGGGGTGAACCAACGGAAGGAAGACCTTTCTCTCTGTCTCTCTCTTTCTCACTGTCTAGCTCTATCTGTCAAATAAAAAAAATAAAATAAGTTCCTTGCAATTTTGTTGTTAATAGATAATAAACTAAAAAAGAAGATCTTGAGAGGCTAATCTCAATGAACTGTTGAATATATCAGATGAAGCTCATTTTTTTTTAACTTAACACTTATTAGGAGGTGAGCATTTAGCTTAATAGTAGAGATGCTAGTTAATATGCCTGCATCCCATATCACTCCTTCAATTCAGTGAATTCCTTTAGACAAAGGATAAGCAAGGACACCTTGGGCTTGGGGAGGCAGACAAGAGGCTGAGTTCTATTTTTGAGACTTGTTTCCTTGTTGCAATGTATATGAATTTGTTTTCTTCCCATTCTCCTTGGCTCCTCTTGCACACATATTCTATAATCTATCTAGCCACCTTCACAAACTGACCTATAGTTTTATAGCATAAATTCCCAAGAATTTTGGAGAATCAGCAAGATGGCTCATTTAAAAGCTAAATGCCATTGTGACTTGTAATTTCAGTTTTCTTGTAATTTCCTCTAAAGATAAACCAAATAATCAGTAAATGTTTAATTACTTATTTATTTATAATTAAATGTAACAGCATAAATGAGTGTATTGAATTTAATTTCTCCTCTTAGCCTGTTCTACTGTGTTGGTTCTATTCCTCAAATTCTGTTCATTAAGGAGCACTTCTGATGCTTAAAATTTTCATAACTTCAGAATCACCTGTGTGTGAAACCCAATGGATTTTACAGCCTATGGAAAATTCTATTCTACAGAGAACAGAAATTTATTTCACAACTCTGGGCATAAAACCAATCACACTGCTTAAGTGTTTTGAATTATGTGAAAACTAGCCTTAAATGTTCACTGCACAGGATTCTACAAAGTTCATTCTTACTTATGCTACATGTAGCCTTTATATTTAACTACAGTGCCACAAACATTTGGAGAGCTTTCATGCTGCATGAGCAAAAACAGAATGAAAAGCACTGTGTTCCCAAGGGAAACTCATTAGACAATTCAAGTATTTAATCAAAGGCAGCCTTCTATGATTACATTCAAATGACAGCCCATGCTTCTGTTCTGTGGTTTTCTGTTTAAATTCTAAGAGTGGGGGCCAACACTGTGGCATAGTGGGTAAAGCTGCAGCCTACAGTGACAGCATCCCATATGGGTGCTGGTTCGAGACCTGGCTGCTCCACTTCTGATCCAGCTCTCTGCATGGCATGAGAGAACAGTCGAAGATGGCTCAAGTCCTTGGGCCACTGCAGCCATGTGGGAGACCCAGAAGAAGCTCCAAGCTCCAGGCTTCAGATTGGTCCACCTCCAGTTTTTGGGGCCATTTGGGGAGTGAACCAGCAGATGAAAGACCTCTCTGCCTCTGCCTTTCAAATAAATAAATAAATCTTAAAAAATAAGAATAAAAAATAAGTTCCAAGTGTTTATCTACCTTTGTTTTAGTAGTCCTCAGCCTCATTCATGTTAGTAGGTCAGTTTAATGTTCATTTCCTCTTACATTATATTCTCTTGTACCACTTGCATGAAGAAACTCTCTCCATAATGTGGCAACTTTAATGACTAACAATTAGCAATTGTATGCCCTAAGCAGTTTTGTTCTGAATATTATCATGTCCATTTTCCTAAACAAGGACAATTTTGAGGCTTGCGTGGGCTCTGGTTATGCAGGATTGATGGGAAATGAGAGTTGATTATGAAGAGAAGAAAATAAAACTATTTTTTTCATTTTTCAATAATAATTCAAAACAATAACTCAATAAATGATTCCTTGGCATTGTGTGTATGTGTAGGAACTAGAATCCAACAGAAGAAAGGAATGAAGAAGGAAGGAAAAAAGGAGTAGACATGGCTTAATTTTGTTGTTCATTTCAACATCTTCTAACTCCAGTTCCTAAAATAAAAGCAATTTCCTCTATCAGCTAACTTTTTGAAGGAAGCACTTTCTTTTGAAGTGATCTTAGTAAGATGTTGACTAATTGAGCAGTATCTCCACAATAATTCATAGCTGGTGGCCTTTATTCTTCACTTGCATTTAAGCTTCTATCGTTTGTAGAAAATATAAATTAGACTTAAAAACTGGGACACCCCAGGAATCTTTGTTGGAAGACAAGTGTTTCCTCCATTTCAATACCATGTGTTAGCATGGTTCACAGTAACAACAGGGCTCCTTACAATCTTATTTTGGAAGTGGCTGAAAGGATAAGAGATAAATATGCTTACCTCGCTATGTGGTCTTTTTCAATGACCACTGTGTCTCTTTTATTTTCATAAAGTACAAAATGCAAGGATACGTTCTTGGTCATTGAAAATAGGGACATAAACTCAGATTACACATCTATATTTTCTTTGATCAATAGCTTTCAATAGAAGTATTATAAATTTAACAAGCCAACATCTAAACCTGAGGTTATCTTTGTGTTTAAACCCGACAACCAGAAACTGGCATTGAATTCTTAGATTCTTGGAATATTTATCTTTTAAGAATGCTATTTTTTTCTGAAGCTTGAATGTGTTACTGTTGCAGAATAGCACCCCCAACCAAGTTGAAGGTGTTGCAATAGAAGCCGCAAATCTGAGTCTGTTAACCCGATGTGCAGAAAGCCAATCACTAACATCAGAGTGGTGGAAGACAGTAAGTATTTATAGCAAAACCTAGAGCAAGGAGTCCAACAGTTATTGCTTAATTCTCAGGCTCTTCAAAGAGTTCAGATGAAGGTTCTTACAGATTGAAACTGGGGCTCAGAGATTTATGTTCAGTTCTTATCCAAGTTCCTGGCTGCTCAGTGGTGTTTGTAACCTTTCCCTGATTGGTGGGTGATGTTGCACTCTTCAGGAAATTTTTATGATGGTCAAGTGGGCTTCAATTTGTCTTTGCGGGTAAGAGGGTTACATGTACATTGTAGCTGCCTTCTGATGGAACAAGGATGTAAGTCTCATCCATTTTGGTTCCTTACATGAAAGCAAATCAAATTCCTCGTGGGCCCCCTTACCCCTGCATTCTTTCAAGAAATCAGTTCAATCTCACACCTTGCACTCTTCCCCACCCTACCCTCTGCATTCTTTTCCCAATTTGAAAGCCTGCGTAAAATCTGTCAGCAAAAATTCACATATGCCAACTGTGCCCCCAACACACACACCCTTATCACACCCTGAGCTGTAGAAGACCTAGTCCTCTGGAGGAGCGTGCCTTGGCCACATGTTCAGTCTGCATGCACGTTGGCAGTTGGCCACCTCTGCAAATTTATTGTTTTCCTTGAATAAATTCATTTTGGCTGTGAGTTCACTTCCTGAATCCTCTCTGTTCTGCTCCCCTTTTCTTTATATTTTCTGTCTCAGTCATGGAATTCCCCTGCCTAGGTCTGGAGTTCACCTAAGCAAACTCCTCTGGATGATGTCGGAAATAGAATTTTCGCTAATGGAGAAGAAAATGACATCTTGATTAGAACCTCGCTGGGCCAGCTGTATCACTCCTTTTATACAGTAAATTTTTTTTTTTTGATAAAGGATACAGAAGGATACCTTGGATTAAGAGAGAGAGAGATCAGAGGCTGGGAATTACCTTTACATTAAAGAGTCTTGGTCTCTTCACTTAAAAAACTTAGCACAGTGCATGGCACATTTTTATAAATGTGTATAACGTTTTTTAATAAAAATTAAGTACTATCTCTGTATTCAGTAGCATTGAGAATCCTCTTCTTGATTTCTTCTTGGTTCTTGAATAGCACAATCATAACTGATCATGTAAAGTGGTTTGGTTTATGCCCATCTTCTCTGATTAATGAGAACGTCATAGGGGTATAGCTTACATCTTCTTCACTTAGTATCACTACAGATTGAAACTGGGGCTCCAGTTTGGACCCCCAAAAGATCAATGATTACTGAATGAATTAACACTGGATGCTTCACTCACTAAATAAAGGAATAAAATGAAGAAATGAGGAAAACAAAGTATACAACAAAAAGATCTGGAAAGATAATTAGAAACTAGATTATTATGAAAGTCATATGCCATTTTTATCCATTCTAGGGTTCTAGGTAATTGGAAAAATAATCACAGGAAGGTTTGCCTTCAGTAGTGAGAATAAGAAGTAGATGAAGAAAGAACAAAGTCGCTAATCAGAGGCCTTTCGCAATAATTTTAATAACGTGTTTTCTCAGCTCCTGCCCCTTCCTTTTTGCTAACCACTAAAAATGGTTCAAGTACATTGTCTTTGAAATAAATTAAAAATAAAAATAAATATTAAAAGTTTAACTTTTGAAAGATGTCAACACAATTGTGATTACTTTCTTAGCATTCAATTCAAATCAGAAGAAAAGGGAATGGGACAGTAACTGCTTTTCTAGATCCACACATAACATCAATTCTGCCTTTTCTACATAATCACTGCTAAAGTTCTGTTAATACAATTCGTATTGCCATTAATCTGATATCCTCACACACCAAGATGAGTAATCTATGTATCTAGTGCTAAACTTTTTTTTTCTGACTTACTCTCCTACATTACTCTGAATCACCTCCCAAAATAACTTTCTGCATAGCGAGTTCATCATCCTCAAGGTACAGGTGCAGCATAATAGCTTCCTGAAGTTGCTCTGAATTCCAATAGATGTTTTGTTTTTCTTCTCCCATGGCACAGTCACATTTTCTTATTCTAGCTCTAAGTTTATCAAACTTGCTCACTTTTTCCTTTATTATAACAAACTTTGTTTTATATTAAAAAGCCTATTGCAGAGTTGATAAAATGTAGTAAATAAATTTGTAATCACAAAAACTTACTTTTAAAGATCATGGTTTGGATATTCTTTAGCTATGTTTTCTTGGGAAAATTATTTAAACTTTTCAAGATTAGAAGGGCAAACTAGAACTTCCATGATACTCCCTTTCTCTCTGTCTCTCTCTATAGATATGATGGTGCTGACAAAATTTTATAGAAAAATGGAACCAAAAGATAACTTTATTTTGATGAAGAATGTGCTTAAAACTCATGCTTAGTTTTTTTTAAAATGCTCATTTTCCAAAAATATATATCCATGTATATTTAGGTATGTTCATACAGTAAAATACCTGTGATTAATAACTTTGTACCTTAGCAGAATTAATAAATATTTCATCTAATATTGTATAAGGAACTTATATTAAATATTCACAGAAATTCTTAATAAATATTCAATTAATTATTATTTGAGTATCAATGTAGCTTGTATATGGGTCTCTGTTGTAAATTATTCTGTGAAATCCTTTATATTGGATAAATTATAGCTTTTTTTTACTTGCCTTTGGTTTAGCTTACAAAATGTCCAACACAAGCAATGCAGGCTGTGAAATTTAACATTAACAATACTGTATAGGATCATTTCTGTATAGGATGTTTAAAAGAAAATACAATCAGGGCAGATTAGTAGATATACACACCTATACATAAATTTTATAAAATATACTCCAAATTAAAATGGTTAAATAATGGTTATTCTTTAAAATAACTCAAAAATATGTAAGAGGAGAAAAATGGTAAAAAATCCTATTCTGAACTGCATTCCAAAGTTCTGGAAAGGGCTATAGCATGTTTAACTGCTTTTAAAATCTCTATTTTACACTGATCTTAGCCAAAAGTCTGAGAAGTGATAAATCTTTATTTTAAAAATTATTGAATTGTTAGTAGGAATAAATTTTCAAAGGTTCTGAGTTCCTTGAAACATATGATGCTAACAGTATTTTTGATAAAATATTTATTTCACTTTAAGATGCTTCCTACTTGAAAAGAAACCCTCACTGAGAAGACCTTATATACTAATAATGGTTTAAATTATATATGATGAGTCAATTCATGACTTTTGCAGCAGATTGAAGTTATGGTTTCTTATTGATCGTATTACCCTCACATTTAAATTGTGTATCTTTGGTAACATTCAAACAAAAGAAATTCCATCATTGGCTTTCTCTATGCTATCATCTTACAATAAAAAATTACAAAAATGTTTAATCAGATTGGTTAAGCTAATAATAATAATAATAAGATAATGTGCTATTATATTTATTAGAAATTCAAAATATATTTACTCCTCCAAACAATCTAGTTAGTAGTACCAATATTATCCTTCTGTGTAGAAAAAATGTGATGAATAGAGAATATATGTAAATTGTCCAAGTATATGCATTTAGATCCAATAAGGCTTCTATTTAATCTATTTTACTATAAATATTACTTAAAATTATTTGGCTTCCAGATAAAACATTGTTTAAAATTTTGTCTATTTGTTACTATAGAGATCTCTATGTATAGTATTGTTAACACAAGAATGCTACTTTCTACAAATATTGTTTAGAGTGTATTTCAGATTTCACTTCTACATATTTAGCGAGGTAAAACATTCGAACGATTAGCCTCTAATTCAATCAATCATTCAAATAGCTTATTAACTAGAAATTGAAAAAAACTGTATTACATAGAGTGCAAAGATGTGAAGACTAACTCCTACTGATGTGGAGGAAACAAACAGGAAGATTAGATAGGAATAGGTGAACTAGAAGATTTTTCAACATTTCTAAATTCCACCCTGCACTGTATCAACACCCTTTGCATGTGAATCTAGTAAATAATTTCCTGTGATGCCCCTGCTTCTCCTATACCAGGAAACAGAAGAGGCAATGATGGCCACATCAAAATTACACTTTACATGGAAGTGCCATGAAACTCCCATAAACGTCTCACTCACTAAACCCTACCCAAACCCCACCCCGTTTATATATTCAACTAGAGAACCACCCTCTAGCCCACAAACAGTATTGCTACACATGGAAGCAGCATTTTTTGATTTGGGGTTTCTGAGATAGGTGAACAAGAGAGCTACTGTAAAAACTGCAACAACTAAATATCTAAAAGCAACAGAAGGGGGAAATAATCACAAATAACTTGCTTAAAGGATTTGGAAATGATCCAGGCAAATGAAATCATGAGCAGAAAACACCAATCCTGCAATGTACCAAGATGAAACTTTATAAATGAAAGATAGTGATGATTGACTAGCAGGGGTTTTCAGAGTCATTGTTTAATAAGAATGGAAAAACAATGACAAGACAACTGCCACACAGCAGGTGTTTACTTAATATACTCTGGCATCAAAAGTGAGTTGTACTAATGTACTCTAGTTGTATGTGTGTGTACTGAGGAATATTTTTAACTTGAGGTTTGCTAATGAAAGTTGTAGAGATTTATCCAGGTCTACCTCAGAATACTTGATATTTTTAAGCAGAATGACAGTAGTGTTTGCTTACATTGATGTTTTTATTTTTTTAAGTGCATTAGTTTACAAAGCCTAGCTCCATGAAATAGATGGATTTCCTGGTCAACCTGCATTAAATGGCAGAACAATTCTATAAAATGTTGTTCCAGCCTTGGGGAGTCTGTGTGAACCCATGGGGAAGAGATAAGTAGCAGCATACAGAATCTGATTTTATTGTTTAAAGAATCTGTCACCTTGGTTCTTTCTCATTTGTTTCATATTTATCTATATATAGAGAGAGTCAATGCATACATTATATACAATTATCCCTTGATATTCTCACGAGATGCCCCATACGATACCAAAAAACACAGATGTTGAAGTTTTCTTTACATAAAAAGGCATGGAGTTTGCACAGAACCCAATTGCATCACTCTGTATACCTTAAATAATTGCTAGATAACTTATAATGTTTAATAAAATACAAATAGTGTGCAATTGACTACTGTATTTTAAGTGATTATGATCATAGAAATGTCTGCACATATTCAGTACAAATGATTTTTTTCAAAAAAAATTAAAATTTTTTCGTGATCACTGAATCGGCAGATATGAATCCACAGGTATGGAGGGCTGATTGTACATGACAAAAAGCCAAAAATGTTAGACTAATTCCAGTGAGCATCCATTGATCAATACCCATTGTGTTTCAAAGGTCATAAACAAAACTGTGTTATAACAATGTGACTAGTTAATACATAGCATCTCCTCCTTGAAAGTAAGTGGATTAAATGATCTCAAATTGTAAAATAAATCCTTTCCTAATGAACCTGTGTTCAAATATTAATACTGTGTAAAAAGAAAATGACATAGAGTGAACATCTAAATTGATACTCAAAAATATCTCCCTCCCCTTTTGCCCCTTAATTTTCATCCCATCTCTTGACTACAATCAGGCTACAAACATCAGGTTTTGTGTTTTTCTGGATGGTGTGTGCTCACATTGGGAAAATCTCTAATAATTTTGAATTTCTACCAGATGATGATGTGCTTAATTTCCCTTGGTTATGGACATTTTAGAGAGTAATGATAAGAAATGTCTGGGGTTACTGTGAAGTATCTTTCCCTGCCAGTTCTAGAGAGATGTATGGGGATTTTTGCAAGTGATTATGCTTAGTCATAACTTATGTTAAAACACCATCTAGTATATTATATACTGTTGTCCAGAAGGGAAAGAATAATTGCTTTCCCAAACATTCTCATTTTCTATTCTTCTAGCTTGAACAATTGCAGAATTAGGATAAACAATGAATTGGTTGCAAGAATTAAATTAGTAGAATGAGTATGAGATTTGAAGGTGAAGATTTCCCAAGATAAATTGTCTTTACAGATAGATATCTGTAATTTATATAAAATACACATTATGAATATATTATATATTATTTATGATATGTTATATATTATTTCTCACAATTGTAAAAATATTGTGTTCTCATCAGTGTAACGCTACATTTCTCTTTACTTGGAACAAAAAACAGTTTTGTCTCAATTGTTGACCAATTGAAATAATACACTGTTATGCTGTATACTTTCATGGAGAAGTGAAATATGAGTGGAACTACAATATACTCCGCCAAGTGTATTGTTTTATTTTCTAAATAATGATTCTGAGAATATTGCATTACCACATAGTATTCCACAATATATTATCCTCTCTACAATTGATAGGAAAGAGCTTTTTTCCAAGTTATGACAAACACTTCTATGAATATTATATGTTTTTGGCTATATTTGTGTGAATTTTTAGAGGTAATATGCATGAAGTTTGCTTTCTGGGCCATGGCGTGTGTTCATAGTCTACTTCACTGAGTAAAAAGTTACACACCTGCTTGTGATGTCAGAATTGCCACTGTTCTTTATCCTTACTAACCCTGGGAGTAGTCAGGTGTTCACTGCTAGCCAATACTAACTGATCAATCAGCATTAATTTTAACTTGTTTTCTGCTGATTACTTACATGTCTAGGCACCAACTGGTTTTTCTCTTTTGTGAAATGCCTTTCTTTGTCATCTTTTTTAACTGTTTTCGGTTTCTGCTTAGTGATTTATGAGAAGTCTGTATGTGGTTATTTAAAAGCCCTTTGTTGCTTCAGACATTATTTTCCAAGCCTAGGTGTTACTTTAAGTCTCATAAACCCTTTGAGGAAGACACTATGAATTTTAACATAGTCAACTGAAATAGCATTTTCTTTAAATGCCTCCTTGTATTGGTGACATGAAAATATCCTGCTATGCTATATTTTGAAGCAATTTTTTGGGGTCTATGGTCCTTCCGGAACTGAAGATCAAGGATGGGATAAAGTATAGGCCCTATTTCATTTACATTTCTTATTCTTTTTGTGATGTCAGTTATATCAATTCTGTAAAACTGTTTTTTTTTTTTTTTCTGTTCAAGTGTTCTGCTGTGCTGCATCTTAAAATCAATCATCTGTCTATGCGTGGATATGATTCTGGTTTCCTTCTGCTACCTCATCGGGCCATTTCTCTGTGTTTCAATATTTTTTCTGATTTCTATGCAATTTCACATTATTAAATTTGAAAATGATAGAGAAAATATGAAGGAAGAAAAAATAATCACTGAGATTCAGTATTAATATCTGATGTATAACTTTATATCTTCTATGTAATCATAACTATTTTGTTTTATTAAAAATGTAATGGGAGCCCATTTACATAATTTAATCATTAATTTAGGATGATTATTTCAATTTCCTGTTGTCATTAAATGATTTCCTGAATTATGAATTTTATTATCTTTTATGAGGACCACCAATTATTCAAGTAATTCCTAATTAATGACAGTTTAGCTGGTGTTGCAACTTTGATTTTGAATTTTTTTAAAAACATTTTGAGGTAGGTATTAGATATATTATTATCATTGCTTTACTGGTAGAACATTGTGGCTAATTCACTAAAGTGTCTTTCCAAATGTCCAGCATTTAAATTAAGCTGGATTTCAGACTCTAAATCCTTTTTGCTTAGTATATCCTGCCTCTCAAAGTGAACACCAATTATCTTTGTGTTGCAAATGTAGATTTATGAAGGGCCAATTGATATAAATTAATTCAATATAAAATAAGGTTTCCTGTTCATTTCAATTCAACTCCATGTTCTCTCACTAAAGACTGACTAGTTAAGTTCAAAATCTATCAAAGTGAAAATCAACCCCTAGGTCAGCATTTTGCTTCATTATTATTTTTGAATGCATACACATCTGTGTCTACATTAGAATTCTTGCATAGAAATAAGTTGCACAACTTTAATTCCCCTCAACATATTTAATCTATTATACCCCATGATGTATAATATTCCCAATGTGAGCAAACTATGAAGCTGATGAACTTTATCTCTGATTTACATTGGACCCTGATAAAAGTAAACATCATTGCTGAATGCACTGTAACTTCTCTAGGCTTGTGTTACTTTCTTTTTTTTCACCAATGATTTTGGTTATATGAACACAGAGGACACTGGGTATAGAAGTATCCAACAGCTTTAAAGATTATTCTAATTATATCCTACAGAAATAAGTACTTTCATGAATGCAAAGAAATGTGATTAAAACATCCTTCTCTTGCAACAATCACATGTTGGTCATATGTTGGCTTATATGCATTCTTTTCCATCATTTTATGTTATAAATTCTTTACACATTATTTTCCTTAAAAAACAATATCAGCATGAACTTACTATAGTCATCAGAAAGGATCCTATAAGTATATATCATTTCATGCAAATAGATATCTTTTGTTGAGGCTAAAAATAATGGTAAATGATATCTGGAGGCAGACAGAATCAGGACAGATACAGAATAGTAGTTTGAGAGAAAGATGTACAGTGAGACTTGGACAATACAGGAAAAATAACCTATACTATTTGATATGCTATATATATTTAAAATACATGTTAATAAATACACTATAAGGGGCGATGTTGTGGCACAGCAGGTTAAGCCTCCGCCTGCAACACAGGCATCCCATATGGGCACATGTTCGTGTCCGGGCTGCTTTACTTCTGATCCTGCTTCTTGTTGATGCGCCTAGGCAAAAGGCAGAATGTGGTCCACGTGCTTGGGTCCCTGCACCCACGTGGGTGACCCTGAAGAAGTTCCTATCTCCTGACTTCAGATCGGCCCAGCTCTGGCCGATGGAAGACCTTTCTCTCTGTCTCTCCCTCTCTCTGTCTGTAACTCTGCCTCTCAAATAAATCAATAAATAAAATAAATATTCCAGTGCTGTGGCTCACTTAGCTAATCCTCCGCCTGCAGTGCTGGCACCCCAGGTTCTAGTCCCGGTCGGGGCGCCGGATTCTGTCCCAGTTGCTCCTCTTCCATTCCAGCTCTCTGCTGTGGCTCAGGAAAGCAGTGGAGGATGGCCCAAGTGCTTGGACCCTGCACCCGAATGGGAGACCAGGAGGAAGCGCCTGGCTTCTGGCTTCCGATCGGTGCAGCGTGCTGGCCGCAGCGGCCATTTAGGGGGTGAACCAATGGAACGAAGACGTTTCTCTCTCTCTCTCTCTCTCTCTCACTTTCTAACTGTGCCTATCAAAAAATAAAAAATAAAAAAAATGAAAAATAAATAAATAAATACACTACAAGTGGGGAGAAAGAAAAACTCAAGCAAACAAGCCATAATTAATGAAACATCATTGATTGATATTAGGACACACAATTACCTCTGGAGAAATGGTAATTTAAAAAAAGAATTTTGTATTTATCTGATTCCTTTATGTAACTGCTGATTTTCAAATGATGATGGAAATAATTTCAGTCTATAAATGTGAATGATGTGATTAAAATTAGAATACCATCACTGTGCAAAGTGAAATTTTATTTGTTTATTTAATTTATTTGAAAGCAATGAAGGAGAGACATAGAGAACACACACATAGACCTGAGAGAGAGAGAGAGAGAGAGAGAGAGAGAGAGAGAGAGAGAAATCTCCCATTGACTGGTTCATTTCCCAAATCCCCACAGGGCTGGGCCAGGCTGAAGCCGGGAGCCTTCTATTGCCAACACCTTCCTAGATGAGCACTAACAGGAAGTTGGGAGCAGAACCAGGACTTTAATCCAGGTTCCAATATAAGATGTGTGTCTTAACTGCTCTGACAAATGTCTGCCCCTGAAATTTGTAATTCAGCCAGCAATCATCAGTGGATGAAACAAAGGGACCAGGCAGTCACTCCCTTAAGCCACTGATCTAAATCAGGGCTTTCAGGTAGCATAGGCCTCCTGATAGAAGCCATATCTGAAGGACACTTGTCAGTATCAGAGTCTTCATTTAGTCAATCTTCTTAAGTTTCATTTACAGGATTTAAGGATACAAAAGAATTCAATAAAAGCACAAGAAAGCAAACAGAAATATTCAAAAGGCAAGACATCACACAGAAAAACACAGCCCATTTCTTGCATAACACTGTGGTCTAAAGAGACAGGGATACTACAGATTTAGTAAGATTTAAAAGGCATAACGACTAGTTGTATGAAATAGATTTTGTGTGATTACGAATATGGCAAACTTCATAAAAGCAGTTTTTTGTCAATTTGCAAAGTCTTTTTAAACTTAGCATTATTTGATAACAAGGAATATATCTTAAAATTTCTGGTGTCCATCTTGGTAAAGCATATAAGAAATATACATATTTCACAAAATGGCATAATGACAACATTATAGCATGATTGAGATATAATATTTCCAAATTTTTATATTGTCTACTTAAAAAAGCAGGGGTTCATGGAGAAACTTGAATCCTCTGGCTTACTTTACTTCTACCTACTCCAGGACTCAGTTATAGGATTCTTTAGCAGTCAGCAAAAGAAGATTGAAAATGAATTCTTTCTGGATGACAAAGAAAGCTAATAAAATGAAAACATATCAATGTCTCTGCCTTTTCCCTGATTTTCTTAAGTAAAATATTTTTCTGCAAGCCACAGAGTATTATCATAAATATGAAAATGTTAGCTGACTTATATTAACAGTTTATGATAGGCCTGCTGCTCTGTTAAATCCCCTTATATGGATTAACACATTGAATTCTATTCCCACAATATCTATTATAAGATGAAGATAATTAGTTCAAAAATGTGTTCTAGTTAGTGACTAAACGTGGTTTGAAATCACACCATCTGATCTCATGATAGGTCTTCTTAACAAGTGTGCTATGATAATACACCAAAATATTGCATTATATTTTCTTGTTTAAAAACTCACATTTTCAAATCTTTCACAATGAATATCAAATAATCCAATAAAATTTTCACCAAATCCCTGAATTTTGCCTCCTAATTAGTAGAAAGAATAATATATTTTTTACAATAAAACTCTTTTTGAGAAGTAATTTTGAAATCTCAAAGTCAGAAAAAAACTCTCTATGAAGCTCCTCTTTGTTTCTTGTATCTTTTTGTCTATAAATGAGGAAGATAAAAATTATGTTGCAAAGACACTGTAACAATTAAGCAAACACTGGAAAGCTGCCAAGGTAAATATTAGCATTAATTAGGTCAATTTCCATTTGATTTCAATGATTTAAATTTTAAATGTGCATTGTCATATTTTTCTCTTATAAGAAGTAGGTAGCTCAAGTATTATGACTCATATGGACTAGATAAGAAAACTAAGAGGAAGGACATAAGCAATGTCTTTATGATTGCAAAGATACCAAAGTCAGGCACAGGGGTCAATTTGATTTTACTTTTATTGAAGCAACATTTCTTTTCCACAATGTATTGTTTGGTTCTTTCTGGTGCATCCCTTTATGACGAGTAGAGTCTATAGCTTTTCCTAGTACCTGAAATAATACACAGAGAAAGTATAGGAACAGAGAACTGCTAAGGAGAGTTACTATCTGCCAAATCAGTATTAAAAGGAACACAGTCGATGGCAGTCTAAGTTCAGTATAAAAGTAAAAAATAAAAATACAGTAATTGTTGCTACTCAATCACAGTCATAGAGTCAATCGATGTAAGAATACAGAGATCATTACAAATTGATAGCAAACAATTTTCAAATTCCTTTAGGCCAGTGTTTGAATCAAGGTCTCTAATGTGTCTGAACTACCTCTAAGTTATTAATAGGTGTGATTAAATTATTTTAATGAAATTAATGCAGAAAAACTTTTGAGATAGTCTTCATAAGTATGAGTCAAGGTCTTAAGCTCTTCAAACCATATATGGAAAATGTGTATTATGAAAACACTATGGGGCTGGAACTGTGGCATAGCAGGTAAAGTCATTATCTGCAGTGCCGGCATCCCATATGGATGCTGGTTCGAGTCCAGCTGCTCCACTTCCAATCCAGCTCTCTGCTAGGGCCTGGGAAAGTATTGGAACAGCTCTTTGGGGGCTCTGCACCTGTGTAGGAGACCCAGAAGAAGCTCCTGGCCCCTGGCTTCAGCTTGGAGCAGTTCTGGCCATTGCAGCCATCGAGGGAGTGAACCAGAGGATTGGAAGACCTCTCTCTCTCTGTAACTCTGCTTTCAAACAAATAAATAAACCTTAAAAAAAAGAAAGAAAAGAAAACACTATGCATATATTTCAAAAATTGTTTGCACAAGAATAAATATCTTTTAATCTTGATTTTAAACAAACATGAAGTTTGTACCTGTGTGTGGTATACATTTTGAAAACTGCAAGGCTAATTACATATACTTCTTATAGTTGCTAACTTTTATGGAGGGTTTCATATGTGTAAAATACATTTCCTGGAATTGTCATTGTGGCATAGAGGGTAAAACCACCACCTGAAATCCCATATTGACATCTATTCCTGTCCTGGCTGCTCTACTTCTGATGCAAGTCCCAGCTAACGCACCAGGGAAAACAGCAGAAGATGGCCCAAATGTTTAGGCACCTGTGTCCACATGGGCGACTTAGAAGAAGCTCCTGATTCTTGGGTTCAGCCTGGCTCTGGCTACTGAAGCCATCTGGAGATGTTTCAAAGTAAATAAACACAACTATTGAAGAATATATTTTGACATTTCAGCTTAACTTTTGTAACAATCCTATCAATACTGATTTTTGCATTTTATTGTATGTAATCCAAAGAAAGTTTCTGAACAAAGTTTAGTGCCTCCCACCGTCATTTAATTTGATCACTTTGTAAAGGTAATTTTCCTTTCCAGTATTCATTGTTGTGAACTAACACTTAGAATCAGCAGTGACTTTTAGTCACACAAACAATAACAAAATGGGATTTTTTTTAAGCCAGCCCTGTAGTTACAGACCTAAATCAGGAGGCATTGTTGTGGAGCCGCGGATTTTACAGCCACCTGATGTGAGGAGAACCAGTTTGAATCTGGGCTGCTCCACGTCTGATCCAGTGAGCTGCTCGTGTGCCTATAAAAGCAGTTGAAGAGGGTGCAAGTATTTGAGTCACAGGAGAAACTCAGGTAGAGTTCCAGGCTCCTGGCTGAAGCTGGGCCCAGCTCTGGCTTTTGTAGCCATTTGAGGAGTGAACCAACGGATGGAAGATCTTTTCTCACTATGTCTCTACTCTCTCTCTCTCTCTGCCACTCTGCCTTTCAAATAAATAAATACATCTCTAAAACAAAAGATCTATGTCACCATTACCAAACTACACAGTCTTATTTTTAAAAGTGATCCCTGAGGGGAAAGGGGAAACTGAACAAAACAAGCAGATATTTACTTTAAGGAGTGATGATCTAAAAAATACTAGGTACAAAATTCTGCATTTTTGAGTATGCACAAAATTTATATAATCATTTGGCTCAAGGTAATTTAGGTAAATCTGAATGCTTCTGAGTCTGGGCTTATACTAATGTGATGTACTTATAATTGCTAACTTCCACTAGAAAAAGAGTTACAAGTTTTCTTTTGTTGGATATTTTCATCACGAGACCTGACTCAATTTGGAACTTCCCTGATGTGAAATATTGCAATTTGAACAGTATTGTACTTCGAAATATGATAAATATTTACTTATTAGAAAAAGTTTCCACTTGCTTTAGGGTGTTATCTAAATCTGTATTCTTCTATTTGATTTCTTTTTTTTTTTTTTGAAAGTGTTAAAATCCATTTTTAAAATTGATTTGATTTTCCTGTGTGAGCTGATGGCATTATGAAATGTATTGTTGGTATGGATTTTGGAATTTCATTCCTTCTCTGGCCATTTCACCTTTAAGCCAGATATATGGACTGCTTTCACCTATTTTACAACTTACATTTGGTTTCGTATCACTTTAAATGTCTCACAGAGAAGTTCACTACTTGTAAATATCTACACAGTTGTTCGGCTGCCATTTCGTAGGTCATTACTGAATATGACTCTCCTAAATAAAAAAGGACTTGACAATCTCAGGGTTGTTTTTCCCCTTTGTTCTCTTTGATAAGAAGTTACTTGTCCCTGTCTAGCTATTGTCTGGAATGCTTCTGCCACTCTTTCATGAACACCTTTTTATTCTGATACCTCTCAGCCTTAAAATTAATTATGACACATGAAATTTCAGGTATGAGAATTTTTTTGTATGAGTGAATTTTTTATGTGGTTTTAACATGTCGTTAAAACTTAAGTGAGAATAAGAATTATGTCTAAATACCCACAGGAATTACTATTCCCAGCTCCTTGTGCATTGATTAGCACAATTTTGACACACAATACAAGAAAGGTTTCCATAATGGCAGGAGTATGAAAGGGAAATTAGACCATCTCATATGTTTATGAGATTGTTCTAATTAAACTGAAATTATTTCAAATATTTATAAAGAAGACAGGACACCAAATAATGCTGACCAAAAAAAAATGATAAAACTTCAAACTGAAAGATAGGTGAAAGCTTTAAAAAATAAATTCAAATTCTAAGTAGTAAAATATTAATAATTTCTTCAATACCTATTATCTCCATTGCAGAGATGAAGACTTCATATACTTCATCCTAATTGATCCAATATCCATGGTACTTTGCAAGGGAGATACTGCTGAGTTTTAATTATTTTATAACTATTTTTCAGAGGAAAGGTTTCCATTCAAATGATGTCCACCTCATGTTGATTCACAATCTGCAGTTCAGTGCCTAATACAGGGGAGATAATACTTCACAAGTTACAAACTTTGTTCAACCATAAAAGAATTACCTGGGTTACTGATTAATACTAATCCTAGAAAGTCAGTGGTTTTCATGAGGCCTCATATGTATATTTTTAAACCAGTGCTACAGCTAATTTTGATGTGTTAGTTTCATAGACCATACTTTGAAAAATGGTGTAATGCATTAGCAAGTGCATGGTTGTAATATAGTTTAAAAGATTGCAAATGAGATTTCAGTAAAAATATTCTATGTCTGAAGGAAGACATAAATGTTCCAAATAAGAAAACTAAAGAACTAAAATGCAATGATTAAAGGAATCAGGAGAAATCCCTGACAGAAAATGGGAAGGATTCCACTCCACTGGAATGTATCAGTTGACATGATGCTGTCACTGCTAATTCCACTGTGGGAATTTTCAGCAGTTTATTTTATGGTATATTTTTGTGTGCTCAGAGAAATCCCTCTGCATAGTCAAAAGTCAGAGTAGTAGGTGCTGTCCGTGGTAGCAAAGTGCCTGACAGCATCAGTGTAAGAATGATGCCCCCGCAGTTCCTGAAAAGGTCAGAAAGAGAAAAGTGACGCTGACTCAGGTTGGGAATGGGAAGCTGCATTCTGTCATATTCCAAAGAGCCTTGTCCCTGAGGTGACAAATAACGAGACAGCATCATTCATACTGCTATACCCAGTGCTCACTGAGGATTAACTTTATTTATTTCTCAAGGAACACCTGAGCAGAAAGAATCTCTTGAAGCATTTCCTCTTGCATGGAATTTTAAGATATTACCACAAGATTAGAATGCCCTAAATTTGCTTGCCCACTCAGAGAAAACAATGCTGATATTCCTTTACTACAAAACTTCTTATTTCTCCTCATGTCTTGATGGCAAAGATTCTTCATGATATGAGGTGGCCTCTTCAAACACTAAGGGCCAGGCGTCTGGCAAGGACATTGAGGTATTTTTTTCAGTTCTGTCATATTGATTTTTTTATTTTAAATTTTTAAAATTTATATAAGATGAACAAGTTTTATGCATTTCCTATATACAGATTTAAGAGCATAATGATACTTTCCAACCAACCTGCTTCCCACTGGCACTTCCACCCTACTTCTTCCACCCTTATAATCACAAACTTAACCCTTCACAAAATAAATAATTGAATACATGGTAAGTCCAAAAAAACATTGTTCATCTACAGCATAGTCAATGGCTATAAACAATAATCAGATCTCAAAGTGTCAATTTTGCTCATATGCATTACTTTTCTCTGCTCTTCATATCAATTATTACAAATTAACGAAAATATATGATATTGGCCTTTTGGGGACATGCTTATTTCATATGATTTTCAGTTACATCAGTTTTGTTACAAAATACAGAATGGCTGAGTAGTATTTCATAGTGTATTTATACCACACTTTCTTTGTAATTTATTTTTTATTTAAGGTAAACAAATTTCATGTATTTCATAAATTTTGAGTTAGGAACATAGTGATACTTCTCACCCTACACTACCTACCACCCACACGCTCACTATTCCTCCTCTTTCCTCTCTTATTTTCTTAATTTTTACAATGATTCACTTTAAGTTTACTTTATACTCATAAGATTAACCATACTCTAAGTAAACAATTCAATGAACAGTATAAAGAAAAAAAGACACCATTCCTCAACAGAAGAGACAATGGCTATAAACAATCATCAAATCTCACAATGTCAATTTCACTCCTATACATCACGCTTTTGGCACTCTATTAGTTACCACAGATCAAGGAAAAACATATGGTATTTGCCTTTTGGGGACTGGCTTATTTCACTAACTATAATGGTTTCTAGTTGCATTCATTTTGTTGCAAAATACAGGATTTCCTTCTTTTTTATAGCTTAGTAATATTACATACTATCTCTCTGTCTATATGTCTTATTGCTTTATCCACTAATCAGCTGATGGACATCTGGATTGATTCCATATCTTAGCTATTGTAAATTGAGCTGCAATAAACATTGGGGTAAACTAACTCTTTCATTTGCTGATTTCATTTCCCTTGTTTAAATTTCCAGGAATGGGATTGCTGGGTCATATGTTATATCTATTATCAGCTTTTTGAGATATCTCCATACTGTCTTCCACAGAGGCTATACTAGTTTACATTCCCACCAACAGTGGATTAGTGCATTAGTGATCATGAGCATTTTTTCATGATGTCTGTTGGCCAACTGAATTTCATCCTCTGAAAAAATGCCTGTTCATGATGATTACCCATTTTTTGACTGGATTTTTTGTTTTGTTATTGCATTTCTTGTTCTTTATAGATAATGGATTTTGATCCTTTAGCTAATCAAATCAAACAACACATCAGAAAGATCATTCAACTGGATCATGTAGGATTTATCCATTGTATAAAGGGATCATTCAATATATACAAATAAATAAATGTGATGTATCACATAAACAAACTGAAGGATGAACAACATGTGATTACCACTAGATGTAGAGAAAGCATTTGATAAAATACAACATCCTTTCATGATAAAAACCTTAAACCTATTAGGAATAGAAGGAACATTACTTAATACAATCAATGCAACTTATGACAAACACATAGCCAGCATCACAGTGAATGGGGAAAAGCTGGAAGCATTTCCACTAATATCCAGAACCACACAGGGATGCCCACTCTCATCACTGCTATTGAAAATAATGCTGTAAGTTTTGCCAGAAGCATTGTGCAACAAAAAAGAAATCAAAGGGATACAAATTGGAAAAGAGGAAGTCAAATCATCTCTATTTGCAGATGAAATGATTCTATATGTAGGGAGACCAAAAGGTGATGCTAAGAGACTATTAGAACTTACAAGAAACTTTGGTAAAGCTGCAGGATACAAAATCAACATCCAAAAATCAATATCCTTTGTATACACAGAAAATGCTGTCTTTGAGAAAGAATTTGTAAGATCTGTCCCACTCACAATAGCTACAAAAAATTTTAATCACCTTGTAATAAATTCAACCAAGGATGAGAAAGATCTCTCCAATGAAAATTACATTACTACAATGAAAATTGGAAGAATCTTCAATGTTCCAGGATTGGAAGAATTAACACCCCTAATATGTACATACCACCCAAAGCAGTTTGTAGATTCAATGCCATCCCAATCAAAATACCAATTACATTTTTCTTAGATTGAGAAAAAGTGATGCTAAAATTCACATGGGAATGCAAGAGACCCCAAATAGCTAGAGCAATCTTAAACAACACCAGAGGCATCACAATACCAGATTTCAAGACATAGCACAGGATAATTATAAACAAAACAGCCTGTTATTGGCATAAAAATAGACATGTAGACCATAGCATAGACCCCCGAAATCAATCCATGCATCTACAACCAACTAACATTTTACAAAGGAGCTAAAATCAACAAATGGAGCTCTTCAAAAAAATGGTGCTGTGGAAATTCAATCTTCATGTGTAGAAGAAAGAAAAGGACCCCTACCTTACACCTTATACCCAAATCAACCTTATATGGATCCAGAATCTAATTCTATGCCTTGATACCAATGATTACTAGAGGAAGACATAGAGGATACTCTACAAGGCATTGGCATAGGCAAAGACTTCTTGGAAATGATTCCAGGAGCACAGAAAATAAAAGCAAAAGTTGATAAATGAGATTACCTCAAGCTAACAAGCTTCTGCACTGCAAAGGAAACTTTCAACAAAGTGAAGAAGTAACCAACAGAATGGAAGAAAATATTTGTAAATTATGCAACTGATAAAGGATTAATATCCAGAATCTATAAAGAACTCAAGAAACTCAGCAACATCCTGATATTTTTAAACAGTACAAAATGTTCTGAAAACCTCCAGTTTTTGCTAAAACCTTAGAAATCATCCAATTAATGTTGGGATCTCTGTGAGATTTGTTTTGAGCATTTCTCTCATTTATAACCTAGGTAGAACTCCTTGTGCCTCTGATTCTTTGCTGACACCACTGGAGCCCAAGATCTCCTGATATTCCCCACTCGATATACCTCATTTTGTTCAGTCAAATTAAATATACATTCACTAAATATTGAATGAAGGCTCTTCATCAGTTGTACAAAACAAGATAAAAATTCTGGCTTTAAGAATGTTATTATTCATGTAGTATACTGTATCCAAATACATAATAAGTTTCATCTTAATTTCTCTAGTGTAGTAGCTATATGGTGTTATGATTACATAAGAAGAGATCTATGCTGTTAACACTTTATAGTATTAAAGTTATTGAAAAATAAAACCAAATTGGCTTAAGAGACACTTATTGATCATAATAGAAAAATCCAGGAGTGAGACTGTTTTCAGGCAAGGCTTTATAAGATGTGTATGTAATAGACTGGAGTATATAATTCTCTCTGTGATGGGGTTTTTAAAATATATCCATTGTCTTGGCAGCAAAATGGATGTTAGTACATCTGAGCTATTTCCTTTTAGTTTCAAATGGTTCAATAAGATGAACATAGTTTTAATACCAGAATGATTAGAAATGACTTATGATTCATGTTCCTTAGAATTATTTAGACAGGTACCTATATCTGAATCAGTCAAAGGAATTGTGTTTCATTGATTGACTTTGGAGTAGATCATCTCCTATCCTTGAGCTGAGAGTAGGCTCATATAAAAATTTGTAAGCTAAAAAAGTTTTGCCATATATCCTTAAACAGAATATGTGAAAACTAGGTTTAAAATGGGGAAGTGATTCTAAAGAGATCATAGCACAGGACCCTAACTCCGCCTATTATGTTTTGGAACCAAGGAAAGACAGAGATGATTGTTGAAATATTTTTCAAGATGAAGAGAATGCAGGAAGTAATTGGCCACTCTTCAAGAACAAGCCACATCCATACCATAGTGTCTTAAACAGAAAAGCATATTTCTTTTTTTAAGATGTATTTATTTATTTGAAAGGCAGAGTTACAGAGAAAGAATGAGGCAGAGACAGATGGATCTTCCACCTGCTGGTTCACTCCTCAAGTGTTCATAATGATTGGAGCTAAACCACGCTGAAGCCTGAAGTCTGGAGCTTCACCTGGGTCTCAATATGGAAGGCAGGGCTCCAAGCACTTGTAAAATTTTCCACTGCTTTCCCTGGTGCATTAGCAGGGATCTGAATAAAAAGTTGAACAGCCAGAATTCTAATACGGGATGCTAGCATTACAGGTGAAGGCTTAACCCACCGAGCCACAGTGCCTGCTCTAAATGGTTTATTTCTTATACAGCGTTTCCGTGTGTCTGAAAATCTATGCTTCAAGAATTTCACTCTGATTTTAAACTGCACTGATTTTAATTTACCTCAATTTCCACATATATTTTTCTCAGGATTCCATGAAAAATGTGGAGCTGTCTATTCAAAATCCCATTGAGGCAAACACTAAATCTTTTGGGCATTTCTGTCCACAATATATGGGACATAGCTAGACACATGCCCCATATAGATGTGCAATCATCCAATGCTAGTTAAATGAATATAATCTGCTGGCCAGAACTGAGACCTTGGCCTCATCTATCTGTAAAGCAATGCAGAGGAGACAAATTCTCCTCTCAACACAGCAGGAAAGAGCTAGAAATGAGGGATCACTTGAAGTCTCTCAAAGTCTACAAAGATGTGGACACAGTATAATGAGTTCTAAGAGCCACATAGACTCTGGCATTTTTTTCTATGTTAAATTCAGATAGAGAATGTGAGAGAAGTAGCTATAGAATTGCCCCAAAAATCTACTCTTGTAGCAATTTACAGAGCAGATGGTGCTTTCTTTTTGAAGTTGATCTTGATTTACTGCTGAATTTGATCAGCACATTGGCTTTCAGCACTTTTTTTTCCCCTCCATTCTATTTGTCTGTTTAAATAATTGCACAACAAGGTTAAACACTGCCTAGGAGCATAACTGTGTCACTTCCTTAATAATTCTCCTACTGCCAAATAGCAGGAAATTTAGCCGTGATCAAAGTGGGCAGTGTGGCATGCTACCATTCAATTCAGGATTTTAGATATACTCACAGAACCTGTGCTAGACATAGAATAATTCCTTCAGAGAGTCTCAGCTGACTGATTCTGGGGCACGTACCAAGCTCCACTACAGTCTTTATTATTACATTGGCTTTAACATTTCTTTGGCTGGGGAACTGTGGTTTTCGTTGTCAGTTGGATGCATGGACTAGGATCACAATTCATTTTAAAATACTAAAAAGGTGAACTTCAGAGATAAATCTGAGATTTGATTGTTTTTTTCTTTTTTTCAAAAATTTATTTTATTTTTATTTGAAAGACAGAGTTACAGAGAGAGGTAGAAACTGGGTTCATGCCCCAGATGGCCGCAATGGCCGGAGCTGCACTGATCTGAAACCAGGAGCCAGGAGCTTTTGCCAGGTCTCCCACGTGGGTGCAGGGGCCCAAGGAATTGGGTCATCTTCCACTGCTTTCCTAGGCCATAGCAGAGAGCTGGGTTGGAAGAGAAGCAGATGGGACCAGAACGGGAGACCGCATGGGATGCTGACACTTCAGGCCAGGGCTTTAACTCACTGCGCCACAGCGCCAGCCCCTGGTTCTCTTTTTCTTAAAGTTTGTTTGAGGAGTTGAAATTTACTTGAGCAAACTTTTTAAAGGTTCATTCACCCTTGAAGGAAGAATGAAAGGTTTGACTTTCCAGAAGAGTGGAAGAAGCTATCAGGGAAAAAAAATGTAAAACATAAATGGAGGAGATTTATGTAATAGTTTTGATAAAATATAAATTATATCTATTTTCTATGGTAAAAAAAAAAGACTTCCAGAAACCTTTTCTGTTTAATGTGTAAAGTGGTACATTGACTATCAAATATATAGAAATAATTTACTTCTGTTTAAAAATATTCATTTATTTATTTTCATTTTATTTGTAAGGCAAACAGAGACAGGTGGATCCAGATTCTAGAACATACCCCAGAGGCCCACATCAGTTGTGGTGAGGCCAGCCAAGGCTAGATGCCTGTAAGTCAGTCTGGGTCTTTCATATGGTTGGGCACAAGAAGTATCACCTGCTGTCTCCTTTAATGCATACCCACAGTTAGCTAGAATGAAAAGCAGAGCCAGAGGACTGGTGTTTTGGCACAGCAGATGAAGGTGCTGTTTGGGATGCCATAAGCACATCTGGGCATCAGTTCAAATCCCAGCTGCTCCACTTCTAATCCAACTCTCTGCTAATAGCCTGAGAAAAGCAGTGGAAGTAGATCCAACTGTTTGAGCCCCTGTCACCCATGTAGGAGACCTGGATGAAGTTCCTGGATCCTGCCTTCTTTCTGGATCAGTCCTGGCATTTGCCTCCGTCTTAGATGGATGGAAGATGTCTGTCTGTGTGAGTGTGTCTCTTCCTCTCTCTTTGATACTCTGATTTTTCAAACAAATAAATCTAAAAATCTGCAAAGCTGAGTCAGGATTGAACACAGGGTCTCTGATATGGAATGCTCCATCACAAGTGTTTTTCATAACTGCTATGCCAAACACATGTCCCCAAATAATCTACTTCTTTAAGTCTGACTTTTTTTTACATTTGTAAATTGTAGCGTGAATAGATCATATCCATCAAGAGATGTACTGAGGAATATATTTAAACTTTCTATTAACCACTTATTGATCAGTAATGTTTATTTGCAGCAATTTGGTTCTGAAATGACAATATTTCCAGCTATCAGTTGACTAGGGAGAAATATTCACCAAACCTGTCAGTGGTCCTTCCTTGATAACTGAGTAGTTGTTGGTACTCGATATCTTCAGAAGGGGAGTTTGTATAACTTGATAAAATCCTAGTACTGCACTGGACAAGGTTCCTGTCTGAACTCAATTAAAATATAACTACAATGAACTCTGTTAATTACAAGGCATTTCTTACAATTACTTATCTTTTTAAGAGCTTTAAAAATATATGTTGTTGACAGGGTTGATGATGTGTTACCCCAAAATACAGTATCTTGGCCTTTGAGAAAAGGGTAAACAGGAAGATCTCTCTGATCTTCTCTCACCTCTTTTAGCCTAAAGTGGATTGTAAAACCTAGGTGACCTCCCAAGAAAGTAGATTTTAAGGCCCTCATACCAAGGAATTCTCCCTACACTCAGAGGAAAAGAATGCCCTCATCTCTGAGGACACAAATTCACAAACAAATCTCATCAAACATGAGTACTAAGTTCTTTGCATTTGATAACTATTGAAGAATATCTTTTTGTCCTCCAATCATACTTCTGCATGGCTGGCTGTCCAGGAGAATACAATTTTCTTGATTTCTTTAATTTTTGGTTCCTGTAAGCTCTGTGCTATGTAAAATTTATACTGTATTAGTGTATATGGTTTTATTTTTAAACTTGTCTTTTGTTGTAGAAGTTTCAGGCATAAACACTACAATGTGTGAGAAGAGAATATTACTTTTCTCCCTTACATTAACAAATGAGAGTAATGATACTTATATTCTTGGGTCTCAATCCAAAGTCTGACACAATCCATGGATCCACAACAAAATGCCTCTAGGGAAATCTACATTTAATCCCCCATGTCATACTGTTGCTGATCTGTCTTCACTAGAGACCTGGCTGCCAGTAACCATGCCCCTGGCTTATGAACTTGCCCAGATATTCCAGGGTGGGTCTCTGGCAAATTGCCTTCTTCCTTGTCTACCTCCCCTTCCTCTTCTCCCCACTCTGATGCTGCTGCTTTTTCTTCTTACTATTTTTATTTTTCTATTTTCTCCTTCCCCTCTTCTTCTGTAAACTTGACAAGAACTTTTTCCCCTTTTCCTGTGTATCGGTGAAGTTAATAACAAACAATAAACAAATCCCACTCAGCAAAATAAATTTTCTAAGAAGCGAGCCTTCTATTGAGATGAAAACCATTATGTTCATGAATCTGTACATGACATTTGTGGGTTTCATAGAGATACTGCACTAAGGGAACTTTGAAAGAATTTTTCATGTTGAACCGTGCTCATAGCAATTCTAACCACAGTTCAAAACCTTTCTTCTGGCTTTTGGCATGTTGCCCCCTGAAAATTCCTCTAGAACGTATTGTAAAGGAGATTTTCATACCATTATTCTGGAGGAATAATACATTTCAAACCATTATTTTGAGGGGATTAACACATACCAAAATATTATTGCCTTCAGCCCTCAGAAATGGCAGAAAAGCTCTGTGATAGCTTACATCTTAAAGATGCTCTTTCTGCCTCAGGCCAAAACAACCTTATCCAGATATTCTAATGGACTGTGCAAGAATTATTATTTTTATTTGTCCCATGGCATAAGAAAAAATACAATGCACCAATTCATAATACTTGAGAACCTATCAATTATAAGTCCTACTGCAACAGTCAAATATTTAGTGGAATCAATCTTACCAAAGAGAACTGTGGATTTTAACTAATCCAGACAAATTTATCATTATCTTCCTCCTGCCATCTATAAAAAGCATGTCTTTTTAATAAACTGTATATAAGTTGTCATAATATTTTTGAAAATTTCCTTAATGAATTAATATTATTTTATTTTCCACCAAAATCATCTAGTCACAAAATATATGATTTTATCAGCATTCCCATGTTCACAAAGAAATTATCACTTCTATAATATTTGAACTAGAAATTTTACAAAAATGAACATGGCTCATATAAGATTGATTCCTCAGGCCATATTATAACCTTATAGAAATTGTGGTAAAATGGCTCAACAGGTACTGCACCTTAGGCATTTTATAGAAGTATAATTTACAATCCACAAATATGGGCTTTTCTTTTAATCAGAAACTTTTCTACTTCCTTTTATAATATTCTTAAATTTCATGGTTGCTCAAAAGTATTTTTCCAAACCTTCATGCATAAAATATATTGAAAAGCAAAATTAAAACTCCTCTGTATCCATCACTCAAGTGGATTTTCGTTTTCCATTACTGAATGCTGAACTTCTTTCTGCCACATTACAGCCACCAGAATTTTGGTTGCTACAATTGCTCACATAAGGTTTCAGAGGTTAAAAGGTTTTGAAGGCCATGCTTCTTGATATTAAAGGATTGCAATTTCTAAAAAAGAAAGATAAGAGTTCAAGTAATCCCAGTAGAAGTAAATTTCCACTTGTACTCAGTCTGCTTTTATTTAAGATTTATTTTATCTTTTTTTTTTTTTTTTTTGAAAGGCAGAGTTACAGAGAGGCAAAAGTAGAGAGAGAGAGAGAAGTCCTCCATCCACTGGTTTATTCCCCAAATGGCAGCAATGGCTGGAGCTGGGCCGATCTAAAGCCAAGAGACAGAAGCTTCATCCAGGTCTCCCACGCAGGTGCAGGGGCCCAAGGGCATAGGCCTTCTTCTACTGCCTTCCCAGGCCATAAGCAGAGAGCTGCATTGCAAGTGGAACAGCAGGGACTCGAACCAGCGCCCATATGGGATGCTGGCACTGCAGGCAGCAGCGTTACTGGCTAAGCCACAGTGCCAGCCTCTCAGTCTACTTTTTAGAAATGAAATATCTTACAGAATTTCTTTTCAATAAAATTCTACAACTTTATACCTGTTACATGTTAAGAAAAAATGGGTCATTGATGACATCACATCACTGGTGAAGTAGAATTTGGGGTCTAAGTGAAATGAAGAAGACATAATAAATGTTGAGGCTAAAAGGGTGAGGATAAGGAATAGACGTAGATTATCTGTACATACATTGTGAAAACTAAGTAAATTATAATGAAATGTAACACAAGATACATAATACTGATAACTAATAAAGCTGCTTAGAAAATTACTATTTAAGGAATGTTCTATACCAGACAGAATACCAGATGGGATATTTGATGTTATGTACCCATCAACAATTTTGAAGAACAGATGATAAGCTTGGATTGCATTTTGGGAGACACTAATGCTCAGAGAAGTACTGAAATCACACAATCGCAGAATCAGACCAAGAGGGGGAAAGAGAGAGAAGTGGTGGAGAGAGAGAGAGAGAAATAGAAAGAGATGCCAGAAACTCTTAAATAAACTATTTATGCACTTGCCTATCAAGCACTTCTTATTTTTATCTCACAATGACAAAACATAGGAAAGGAGTTTAAGTCTTTTAAGATTCCAAGGATCAGGTTAATATTTGTATCAGACCTTCTCTTTTGGATCAATTCAACAATATATGTATGGATAAATATTGTCCCACTGGCCAGATTCTAGAATCCTCAGAATCCTCTTCTTAATTAGGATCTAAGCTTTGGGCATCTTTCTTCATACCTTTTGTCCAATTTTAATAAGAATCATACTAAGTCAGTTTAGCCAGAATGCCACACCTTTAATGTTTTGGTGGGAAACTATTTTTTTCAGTATAGTAGGTTTTCTCAAAATTGCTTATTGAGTGACTTATTCTCTTTCGATGCTTTCAATTCCACCTTTATCACATTCTAGTATACTATAGTTCTTTTGTCTGCTATAGATATTTCTGTTATGTTCTTGGATCAAACTTTTTGTTTCTTCAGCTGGACCAGACTCTTTTCAGTATTCTAAATCAAAAGGTATTATCAAGACAGAATGAGTATGCTCCTATTATTCTTCTTTCTCAAATTTGTTTAAATATCTTTGGATGATATATCCCCATTCAGACATAAAATGAATTCTCCTCAGAAAATTCCCAGGAAATCTGGGAATAGGAATTTTTAAATTAATTAGGCACTTTGATGAAAATTGAATTATCCTCAGAATTACAAATCTTCATTACAAAGTATAATTTTTACCTTTTCCTTCTTTTTCAGAATACATTGTGAACAGTTCTGCTCATTCTTTAGAGGTGAAAATATATAGTGCTTAATTTTGTGGAATTTTAAACTTTTCTATGTGGAAGCAAATATAGGTACATATTTATAGACCATATATTAGATATTGTAGAACTTGCTTTTAAACTTGGAATAGCTTTGTAGATAATGGGTGACACTGCAGATCATTATGTGTATCTCCATGTCATGAGCCCAATATTCAATTGCCATATATCACTAGTTCTCAATTATGGCTACATTTCAGAATCTTTTGGGATTGTTTAACAAATAAGGTCTAGACTCCACTCAGGCCTTGCCTAAGATCCTGATGCTATTGATGTGTGGTGACCCCTGAACACTAGCATTTTTTTAAACATTTCAGATGATTTTACTGTGCACCTAAGATTGGCAACTGAAACTTGCATAAGAACCATAATTCCTTAACCAATCCTATACTGATGAATGTTTGGATCAAGTTGGGATAAGTTTTGCTAAAGTAGCAAACAACTCAAACAGCTCTGGATTAACTCTTCTAAAGGTCATTTCTTGCTTATGCTATATGTCTATCACAAGAATCTGGGCTTGATGCTGTGACTGATATTAGAGCTATTCACAAATATTTGGTGCTTTTCCAAATTGAATGATTCAATTATATTTCTCCATCTCTCAAAATCAAGTATGTCTGTACAAGTTGCTTTAGACAAAACAAATCAAACAGAAACTTTGGATGTAGTCAGCGTTTTTCCCTACTCTCTTTTTCTGCTTGCAAAACATAGAATTTGCGCCATCAGTCCAAATGCCAACAAAAGGATGACTAAAATTTGGAGCAGAGTCTCTAGTTAGCTCATAGATAACGAACACGTATCAGAAATAACCCTTTATTGAGTTAAAACACAAAAGATCTGGGGTGATTTGGAAAACATTATGCTGAGTGAAATAAGCCAACCCCAAAGGGACAAATACCACTTGTTCTCCTTTTTTTTTTTTTTTTTTTTAAACTTTTATTTAATGCATATAAATTTCCAAAGTACGACTTATGGATTACAATGGCTTTCCCCCCGTACCGTCCCTCCCACCCACAACCCTCCCCTTTCCCACTCCCTCTCCCCTTCCATTCACATCAAGATTCATTTTCGATTATCTTAATATACAGAAGATCAGCTTAGTATACATTAAGTATGGATTTCAACAGTTTGCTCCCACACAGAAACATAAAGTGAAAAATAATAGATGATTTTTTAAAATGATGATGAAATCAGAGCAGACCTATTGTCATGTTTAATCCCAGTGAGAGTCAAGTTGGGAATTGATAATTTCTTTTTTTTTTTTTTTTTTTTTTTTTTTTTACAGAGGATCAGTTTAGTATGCATTAAGTAAGGATTTCAACAGTTTGCACCCCCATAGAAACACAAAGTGAAATATATTGTTTGAGTACTCGTTATAGCATTAAATCTCAATGTACAGCACATTAAGGATAGAGATCCTACATGAGGAGTAAGTGCACAGTGACTCCTATTGTTGACTTTACCAATTGACACTCCTGTCTATGGCATCAGTAATCTCCCTATGCTCCAGTCATGAGTTTCCAAGGCTATGGAAGCCCTCTGAGTTCTCTGATTCTTATCTTGTTTAGACAAGCTCATAGTCAAAGTGGAGGTTCTCTCCTCCCTTCAGAGAAAGGTACCTCCTTCTTTGATGGCCTGTTCTTTACACTGGGATCTCACTCGCAGAGATCTTTTGCCAGAGTGTCTTGGCTTTCCATGCCTGAAATACTCTCATGAGCTTTTCAGCCAGCTCCGAATGCCTTTAGGGCTGATTCTGAGGCCAGAGTGCTATTTAGGACATCTGCCATTCTATGAGTCTGCTGAGATTCTCACTTCCCATGTTGGATCACTCTCCCCTTTATTTACTCCATCAGTTAGCGTTAGCAGGTACTAGACTTGTCTATGTGCTCCCTTTGACTCCCAGTCCCTTCACCATGACCAACTGTGAACTGAAACTGATCACCTGGAACAGTGAGATGGCATTGGTACATGCCACCTCGATGGGATTGAATTGGAATCCCCTGGTATGCTTCCAACTCCACCACTTGGGGAGAAGTTTCTGTACTGCAAAAGAAACAGTGAGGAGAGTGAAAAGACAACCGACAGAATGGGAAAAAATATTTGCAAACTATGCAACAGACAAAGGGTTAATAACCAGAATCTACAAAGAGATCAAGAAACTCCACAAAAACAAACCCAACAACCCACTTAAGAGATGGGCCAAGGACTTCAATAGACATTTTTCAAAAGAGGAAATCCAAATGGCCAACAGGCACATGAAAAAATGTTCAAGGTCATTAGCAATCAGGGAAATGCAAATCAAAACCACAATGAGGTTTCACCTCACCCCGGTTAGAATGGCTCACATGCAGAAATCTACCAACAACAGATGCTGGCGAGGATGTGGGGAAAAAGGGACACTAACCCACTGTTGGTGGGAATGCAAACTGGTCAAGCCACTATGGAAGTCAGTCTGGAGATTCCTCAGAAACCTGAATATAACCCTACCGTTCGACCCAGCCATCGCACTCCTTGGAATTTACCCAAAGGAATTTAAATTGGCAAACAAAAAAGAGGTCTGCACCCTAATGTTTATTGCAGCTCAATTCACAATAGCTAAGACCTGGAACCAACCTAAATGCCCATCAACAATAGACTGGATAAAGAAATTATGGGATATGTACTCTTTAGAATACTATACCGCAGTAAGAAACAACGAAATCCAGTCATTTGCAACAAAATGGAGGAATCTGGAACACATCATGCTGAGTGAAATAAGCCAGTCCCAAAGGGACAAATACCATATGTTCTCCCTGATCGGTGACGACTGACTGAACACCAAGAGGGAAACCTGTTGGAGTGAGGTGGACACTATGGGAAATGGTGGCTTGATCAGCATAGCCCTGACTGTTAATGAACAACTAAATACATTATCCCTCTTAGTAGTTTTTTTTATCTGTTCTACTTAATATGACTGGTTTAGATCTGTAATTGATGCACAGTTATTCTTAAGTGTTGAAAATTAACTGAAATGTGATCCCTGTTGAACATGGTGGTGGGAATGGGAGAGGGAAGAGATGTATAATTTGGCACTTGTTCTCCTTGATAGGTGACAACTCACTGAGCACCAAAAAGGAAACCTGTTAAAGTGAAATGAACACTATGAGAAACGGTGACTTGATCAGCCCTCACTCTGACTGTTGAAGAGCAACTTAATATGTTATCCCTCTTAGTATTCTTTTTTGGTTGTTCTACTTAATACTTTTGGTTGAATACTGTAATCAATACACAATTCTTCTTAAGTGCTGAAACTTAACTGAAAAGTGATTGCTGTTAAATATAAGAGTGGGAATAAGAGAGGGAAGAGATGTGCAATTTGGGACATGCTCAAGCTGACTTACCTCAAACGGTAGAGTTAGAAACATACCAGGGGATTCCAATTCAATCCCATCAAGGTGGCATGTACCAATGCCATCTCACTAGTCCCAGTGATCAATTTCTGTTCACAATTGGTCATAATGATAGGACTAAGAACCAAAGGGATCACATAAACAAGAATAGTGTCTGCAAATACTAGCTGATAGAATCAAAAAGGGAGAGAATGATCCGACATGGGAAGTGAGATACACAGCAGACCCATAGAATGGCAGATGTCCTAAACAGCACTCTGGCCTCAGAATCAGCCCTAAAGGCATGCAGATCCAGCTGAAAAGCCCATGAGAGTATATCAGGCATGGAAAGCCAAGACACTCTGGGGAAAAAAAAAAAAAAAACAAAAAAAAACAAAAAAAAAACAACTAAATGAAAGATCTCCGCAAGTGAGATCCCAGTGGAAAGAACGGGTCATCAAAGAAGGAGGTACCTTTCTCTGAAGGGAGGAGAGAACTTCCACTTTGACCATGGCCTTGTCTAAATATGATCAGAGTCTGTGAACTCAAAAGGCTTCCATAGCCTTAGCAACTCATGACAAGAGCCTAGGGTGATTACTGAGGCCATAACCAAGAGTGTCAATTTGTTAAGTCAACAACAGGAGTCACTGTGCACTTACTCCTCATGTAGGATCTTTGTCCTTGGTGCGCTGTACATTGAGATTTAATGCTATAACTAGTACTCAAACAGTATTTTTCACTTTATGTTTCTGTATGGGAGCAAACTGTTGAAATCTTTACTTAATGTATGCTAAACTGATCTTCTGTATATAAAGAGAATCAAAAATGAATCTTGATGTGAATGGAAGGGGAGAGGGAGTGGGAAAGGGGGGGGTTGCGGGTGGGAGGGACGTTAATGGGGGGGGGGAGCCATTGTAATCCATAAGCTGTACTTTGGAAATTTATATTCATTAAATAAAAGTTAAAAAAATAAAAAAAAAATTAAAAAATTAAAAAAAAAAGGTCTGGGGTGTTTTTATCACAGCAAAATACATCCTTCCCTGATTTAAAGAGAGATCTGCTCACTGGAATTAGGAATATAGGCTAAGGAAAGCTGTATTTCAAATTGATTAGAACAATCACATAGGGCTGGTGCTGTGGTTCACTAGGCTAATCCTCCACCTCCAGCACTGGTACTCCAGGTTCTAGTCCCAGTTGAGGTGCAGGTTCTGTTCCTGTTGCTGCTCTTCCAGTCCAGCTCTCTGCTGTGACCCAGGAGTGCAGTGGAAGATGGCCCAAATGCTTGTGCCCTGCACCCGCATGGGAGACCAGGAGGAAGCACCTGGCTCCTGGCTTCGGATGGGTGCAGCGCGCCGGCCATAGCAGCCATTTTGGGGGGTGAACCAACGGAAGGAAGATCTTTCTCTCTGTCTCTCTCTGTGTCTAACTCTGCCTGTCAAAAACAAAACAAAACAAACAAACAAACAAAAGAATCACACAACAGAAAGGGAATACGATGAATCAGACACTGTTCTTTAAAGCTTAGAGTTAGAAATGGCATGTGTCACTTAATCTCATCTGTCCAAAGAACAACCTAATCCCACAAGGTTCTGAATTCATTATGTATTTGAAACAAGGAAAGCCAGACATATTTGGTAATCATCAGTAACAACAATCACATTACCTGTTGCATTGTGGTAATACCCTGAGTGTGTGCAATAGGATAACAAAAGAAAGAACCACCTATTTAGGAGTACACATTTTGTATCTTAACATGAAAAAATATAATTTTTATTTGACAATTAATTGGGGAAAATATGGCATAAGTATTATTGAGAAACTACTAATAGTGATCAATTATAAAATCTCTGGAAGTTAAATGTATATTTTATGTTTAAATGATTTTGAAGCAAGAATGTAATATTAAACACATAAAAAGTAAGCAAGCTTGGAAAATTTGTGCTCAAATCCCGAGGTGTATGCTTCTAGTTAACAAATGGGACCAAGAATTTAACTGCTCTAAGCCTATTTCTCCAGTAATAATACAGCCAACACATGGGGTGGTTCTTGATATTATGTAGGACAAAATATATAACAAGCCAAGCACATTAGCTGGAACACAGCAGGGAAGCAAGAGTGGATCCTTTCCCCAGGCCTCATCTTTCTCCCACTTTCATGACTCCAATGACTTTTTTTTATATTCAAATAGGGCTATGATTGTCATCTCAAACCTACTCCAGAATAAAAAAAATACATATTTAATGCTCTGCTGAATATTTCAAAAAAGGAAAGGGAAACAAAGAAAATCAAAGATATTGTGAGCCATGTAAATTCCCTTGGCAAGAAAAGGTCAGGCTACCCAGCAAGAAATATTCCTGCCAAATATAGGTCTCTCTCTCCTTTCTAATTAAGCCGATGTATTTACAGACATAAAGAATCAACAGACTATGCAGGGCAATATGTGCAAGAGAGGAAGATAAGATCAAACAAGAGTTCTGTGTGAGCCATTTTGACATGCCCTTGGTCTTGCCAAAGCTGCAAGGCATCTGAAGAGTTTTGATCCTGTTATGCCACACACAAAGCATTGATGCATATTTTGTAGAAAAGAAAAAGGACAACTATTGTTCCTCAAGTACCTTCTCTGCAGACAAGCACATAGAATTCAGGAAAGCTTTTTTTTTTAATGAAACTTTCATTATTGTTGTTTTTGCCTTTGTGACTTGGCCTCTTTCTTTTCACTTCAAAAATAATTTCCAAAAAAAAAGAAAACAAGGCACAACTGAGGCTTTAAAAACAGAGTGTTCAACTTGACTTCTACATATGTTTCAACCTGACCCCACATTTATAAGGCACATTTTATTCAAAAATACAGCATGTAGCTGCCTGGCATTCTCGTGTTGTGGGTAAATCTGCCTCTTCCAAAGCCTGCAGCCCTTATGGGCACTGGTTGTATTCATGTCCTGGCTGTTCTTCTTCCATCCAACTGCCTGCTAATAGCCAGGAAAAGAAGTTTAAGATGGTCCAAGTGTTTTGGCCTCTGGTACCCTTGACCATTGTAGGAGACCTGGAAGAAGCTCCTAGCTCCTGGCTTTGGCCAGGCCTAAAATTGGCCGCTGAGAACAACTGGGGAGTGAACCAATGGATGGAAGATCTTTCTCTCTCTCGTTCTTTCCCACTCTCCCTGTAACTCTTACTTTCAAATAAATATATAAAATAAAAAAGAAGAAAAAGAAATACAACATATATTTCTGAATCATTATGAAGGGAAAATGATCCTATACAAATATGAACAGAAGTAACATTGGGGCTGGCACTGTGGTGCAGTGGGTTAAAGCCCTGGCCTGAAGCGCCAACATCCCATATGTTTGCCTGTTCTAGTCCTGGCTGCTCCTCTTCCGATCCAGCTCCCTGCTACGGCCTGCAAAAGCAGTAGAAGATGAGTCAACTCCTTGTGCCCAGCACCTACCTGGGAGAAGCTCCTGGCTCCTGGATTCAGATAGGTGCAGCTCCGGCCGTTGGCGGCCATCTGGGGTGTGAACCAGCGAATGGAAGACCTCTCTCTCTACCCCTCTATGTATCTCTGTCTTTCAAATAAAATAATAAAAAAATATTTTTAAAAAAAGAAGTAACATTGCTGGAGTTTCATCTAAACATTGAATCACAGAAAATAAAGCAAACAGAAAAAGTAAACAAAATATTATTATTCGGAACACATCATAGGTACTCAAATTTATTAGATGGTGCACATTGATAGCAACCAAAGTAGTTTTGTTGCTTTGAGTTTATGTCCTGGTTTATAGATACCTCTTGAAGATTTATTTTATTTATTTGAAAGACAGAGTTGGAGGGAGAGAGAGAGAGAGAGAGAGAGAGAGAGAATGTGTCTTCTATCTGCTGGTTCACTCTCCAGATGATCGGAATGGCCAGAGCTGAGCTGATCCGAAGCCAAGAGCCAAGAGCCAGGAGATTCTTCCAGGTCTCCAGCGTGGGTGCTAGGGCCCAAAGACTTGGGCCATCTTCCCCTGCTTTCCAGGGCATAGCAATGAGAAGGATTGGGAGTGGAGTAGCTGGGACTCAAACTGGTGCCCAAATGGGATGCTGGCAGGTGCTGTAGCCTGGGTTTTTAACCCGTTGTGCCACAGCACCAGCCCCACCTAATAAAAATAGTGTTCTATATCTCCACCTGCTGGAAAAGATGGTCAGACCAAATACAATGAATCATAATAGAAATATATAGCAACATGTTAAATTGAAGAATTTCAGAGCAGAAAAGGGGCTGATAAGGCCATATAGTAAGACTGTCTTCAGAGGTAAAAAAATTGAAGGGGGAAGGTAAATTACACTCTAGACCTAATGCAAGGTCTCATTTTTGTAAGGTTAGGATGGGGAAGATTTGCAAGTTTAGGAGGGCACATACAAAGTTCTACAAAAATAGTGCTAAGCAACTGCCTGTAAGGTGTTTTACTGGTGGATTTTGATAGAGAAGCAACGTGTTAAAAATAGGTTAATAAAATCTTATTCTCCTCCTGTAGAATGTCTATATTTAGAATGTTCTGTGTAAATATTCTGTGAAAACATTAACAAACTAGACCATACTTCAGAAAATCAGGAGGAAATGAGAGTTCAACATCGGAATGTATGTGAAGCAGTTAATGGGATGTAGACTGAAGAAGGATGAATTTCAGTAAACTAAAAGATTCTTGCATTAAAAAATGTAGGAATTGATGTTTTTTGACAGTGATTATTTCCTATGTGTATCTTCAGAATACAGAATATACTAGAAATTATAGGCTCTGAGACACCACAAATATCAAGAAATGCTTTAAAATGAGCAATGGCTGATATGCCTTGAATATTTGCAGTTGTTTCTGGAACCACTCTGTAAGATTTTGATAGATTGATTCACTTAATTGCCAGGTCATTTTTGTGACTTAGGAACTGTTAATTGTGCCCATTACATAGAGAAGGAATCTGAAGTTTTAAAAAGCATGAAAAAAGTTTGGTAAACATGAAAAATATGTGAAAGAGCCAGAATTTTAACTAAGATCATCTGACTGAAGAGCTGGTGCTCTTGCTTCCTTACAAAATGTGAGAATACCAGAGTGGTGAGTCTAAACCGATTACTAAACTGAAACCAGAGGGCAGTAGATGATGGCTCGGGAGCTTGGGCCCCTGCACCCTAATCTCATGGGAGACCAGGAAGAAGTGCCTGGCTCCTGGCTTCGGATCGGCACAGCACCGGCCGTAGTGGCCATTTGGGGAGTGAACCAACGTAAGGAAGATCTTTTTTTTTTTTTTTTTTTTTTTTTTTTTTTTGGACAAGCAGAGTGGACAGTGAGAGAGAGAGACAGAGAGAAAGGTCTTCCTTTGCCATTGGTTCACCCTCCAATGGCCGCCGCGGCTGGCGCGCTGCGGCCGGCGCACCGCACTGATCCGATGGCAGGAGCCAGGAGCCAGGTGCTTTTCCTCGTCTCCTATGGGGTGCAGGGCCCAAGCACCTGGGCCATCCTCCACTGCACTCCCTGGCCACAGCAGAGAGCTGGCCTGGAAGAGGGGCAACCGGGACAGAATCCGGCGCCCCGACCGGGACTAGAACCCGGTGTGCCGGCGCCGCTAGGCGGAGGATTAGCCTAGTGAGCCGCGGCGCCGGCCAGGAAGATCTTTCTCTGTCTCTTTCTCTTTCTCTCTCTCTGTAACTCTACCTGTCAAATAAATAAATAAAATCTTTAAAAAAATAACCTGAAACCATGCAAGAACTGAATATATGCTAGGCTTCCAGAGTAAAGGCTAAACAGTTAGGTGAAACTTGTGTATTTAAAATACCTACACATGCCTTAAAGATCAAGTGATAAGACAGGATCCCAAATGTGAAAAATGGAGTTTCAACTCTATCATGTAAATAAAATTGCGTGAAGTCACACTAGCAACTTTAAAGGACATTTGAGCCCTTACCATGTCACCGACACTCTTTTGCGTGATTTGCATTATTAACTATGTTAACTCTTTAGCTAATCCTATGGAACAGCTGCTATTAAATTCTTTTACAGATACAGAAAATGATATAATGAAAAGTTAAGTGATTTGCTCAAGACTACAAGGCCATCAGGTGGTAAAGTCAGGACCCAGTCATTTGGCTGATAATCCATGCATCTGACTACCATACTGAATTGCATCTGTCTATGTTCAGTTTTTCCATGGTGCTAGTTCAATGTGATGGATGTGCCTGGATGTAAAGGCATCTATTTAGTGACCAATGTTGACCATACTTGGAGGATGAGAGCTCAATTATGGTACCATGGACAGTAGAAATTTTATATTCTAAAATTATTTAACATAGTTAAAATCACATCTATTATTTATAGGCTTCCTTAATATTCAAAGAAAGAGTATTCTGTGCTACGTCCTGTAACAGTGGAAGCAATAACCCCAGGACTTAGTTCTTTCCAATATAGCTTTAGTACAAATTATAACTGGAGTGTTGTGAAAGAAAATTCTGAGTCACTATACATTTCTAATCTGGATCATGTTTTTTTTTGTATAGTTAATTGAAAAATTATTTTTAAACAATAGACAATTATGTTAAGCTTATTGTGTTAGTGCACAATTGAGGAAGTATATAACAAACGTATTCATTTTGTCATAGAAAAATTTAGGTAAATAAAATATTTGATTACATGAATACTTTTCATTTTTTTTTTGATACTACATCAGGAGTTTTTAAAAATTTATTGTGGGAGGAGCCAACACTGTGGTGTAGTGGGCTAAGCCTCCATCTGCTGGGCTGGAATCCCACACGGACACTGATTCCTATCCCAATTGCCCGTCTTCCTATCCATCTCTCTGATATGGCTTGGGAAAGCAATAGAAGACAGCCCAAGTTCTTGGGCCCTTGCACCAACAAGAGAACCCAGAAGAACCTCCTGGCTCCTGTCTCCTGGTTTCACATAGGTCCAGCTGTCTCTCTCCCTGACTCTGCAATTCACCCTGTCAAATAAATAAATAAAATCTTAAAAAAATATTGTAGGATTTGTCCCTTTAGGATTGGCTTATTTCACTCAGCATAATGTTTTCCAAATTCCTAAGAGGGATCATTTTTCAGTTAAAATTTAAACACCTAAGAATAATTGTGTGTTAATTACAGAGTTCAACCAATGGTACTAGAACAAAAAAAATACTAAAATGGATAAAGTATTACATTGTACATCAACAGTCAGGACAAGAGCTGATCAAGCCATTTTTTCTCATAGTGTCCATTTCACTTCAACAAGTTTCCCCTTTGGTGCTCAGTTAGTTTTCGCTGATCAGGGAGAATATATGATATTTGTCCCTTTGGGACTGGCTTAATTAACTCAGCATGATGATTTCCAAATTCCTCCATCTTGTTGTAAATGACCGGTTTTCGTTGTTTTTTTACTGCTGTATAGTATTCTACAGAGTATACCATATGTTCTCCCTGATAGGTGACAACTAACTGAGCACCAAAAAGGAAACCGGTAAAAGTGAAATGAACACTATGAGAAATGGTGACTTGATCAGCTCTTGCCCTGATTGTTGATGAACAACTTGATATGTTATCCCTCTTAGTATTTTTTTTGTTTGTTCTACTTAATACTTTTGGTTGAATACTGTAATCAATACACAATTCTTCTTAAGTGCTGAAACTTAACTGAAAAGTGATCTCTGATAAATATAAGAGAGAGGGAAGATATGTGCAATTTAGGACATACTCAAGCTGACTTACCTCAAACAGTAGAGTTAGAAACATACCAGGGGATTCCAATTCAATCCCATCAAGGTGGCATGTACCAATGCCATCTCACTAGTCCCAGTGATCAATTTCTGTTCACAATTGGTCATACTGATAGGACTAAGAACCAAAGGGATCACATAAACAAGAATAGTGTCTGCAAATACTAGCTGATAGAATCAAAAAGGGAGAGAATGATCCAACATGGGAAGTAAGATACACAGCAGACCCATAGAATCGCAGATGTCCTAAACAGCACTCTGGCCTCAGAATCAGCCCTTAAGGCATGCAGATCTGGCTGAAAAGCCCATGAGAGTATATCAGGCATGGAAAGCCAAGACACTCTGGGGAAAAAAAAAAACAAAAAAACAAAAAACAGCACCTAATTGAAAGATCTCTGCGAGTGAGATCCCAGTGGAAAGAACGGGTCATCAAAGAAGGAGGTACCTTTCTCTGAAGGGAGGAGAGAACTTCCACTTTGACCATGGCCTTGTCTAAATATGATCAGAGTCGGTGAACTCAGGGGGCTTCCATAGCCTTGGCAGCTCATGACAAGAGCCTAGGGTGATTACTGAGGCCATAAACAAGAGTGTCAATTTGTTAAGTCAACAACAGGAGTCACTGTGTGCTTACTCCTCATGTAGGATCTTTGTCCTTAGTGTGCTGTACATTGAGATTTAATGCTATAACTAGTACTCAAACAGTATTTTTCACTTTATATTTCTGTGTGGGTGGAAACTGTTGAAATCTTTACTTAATGTATGCTAAACTGATCTTCTGTATACAAAGAGAATCGAAAATGAATCTTGATGTGAATGGAAGGGGAGAGGGAGTGGGAAAGGGGAGGGTTGCGGTTGGGAGGGACTTTATGGGGGGGGGGGAGCCATTGTAATCCATAAGCTGTACTCTGGAAATTTATATTCATTAAATAAAAGTTAAAAAAATATTGTGGGAAAGCATACAGAATGTCAATGTGATATTGTATCCAATGGGGTGGTCTAACACAGTTTCATATCCCAAATAATATTTTTTAAAGATTTATTTATTTGAAAAACTGAGACACAGAGAAAGAAGGAGAGAGAGATAAGGAGAGATCTCCATGCATTGGTTCACTCTCCAAATGACGGCAAAGACTGGGGCTGGGCCAGGCTGAAGCCAGGAACCAGGAAATTCCTCTTGGTCTTCATGCAGGTACAGGAGCCCAAGCAATTGAGTCACCTTCTGTTGCTTTCCCAGTCACATTAGCAGGGAGCTGGAATGGAAGTGGAGCAGCTGGTACTAGAACTGGCGTCCATATGGGATGGCAGCACAGCAGGCAGAGGCTTAACTTTCTATGCAACAGTGCTGGCACCAACAATATTTGCTGGTAATTTCTTTCACCGATTTAACATGCCACAAGAGGCATTTTGAAAGAAGCTTCAACAAACTGCTTCTTTACGTCAGAACTCGACATAATCACAAGTACCTAAATATTCATTGTTACTACTTATCAGCAACGTAATTCATAAAGATTCTCTATGATAACCTTGTCAAGAACAGCCTGAAGCTGGTAATATTACTGACCTAAATTTATATATATATATATAATAGATAATATATAATTTATAATATAATATATTATTATATAATATATAATATATTAGATTGGATATTATATATAATATATTATATATATGAATAAATTGACATCCAGAACCATACAGAGGATAGATAATTTCCTAGGGTTATACATAGAAGGACAAATCCTTATTTGGACAATCTTGTCCCAAAGCACTCACATCTAAGCTTTATTTCATGCTGTATAGTATCTATACCTTAAACACTGATCTCTCTCCCTCTTTTTCTCTCTCTCTCTCTCTCTCTTATATGGAAGCTTTAAAAAGCTCTTATTTTACCTCTTTTCCCAGGTTATTGTTGGACTATAAGTTTTTGCCAATAATATCTAAATAGGATTTTACAAAGCATTCTTCCTCTAATGCCACTTATGCTATTTCTGTACATTATTTATTTTGCTATCTAACACAAGCTGGAATTTTGGTACATTTTAAAGATAAGCAGCCCATAGGCTGCTCTGATTCAGAAAATGACAGTTTGGTGTTTCCCAACACAAGAAGAATATTATACATTGCAGAGTCTCTTCATCCCCATTGTGTCTACTTGCGTCCCACCTCCACCCCAAGTTGCTAATGTTCAGTAATCTGTTTAGGATATTCTGTCATGTATTTGACATGTAAAGTCCACAGTGTAAAGCCTCTGAGGAAGGACTGGTAACTTTTTTTTTTTTTTTTTGACAGGCACAGTGGACAGTGAGAGAGAGAGACAGAGAGAAAGGTCTTCCTTCTGCCATTGGTTCACCCTCCAATGGCTGCCGTGGCCGGCGCGCTGTAGCTGGCGCACCGCGCTGATCCGACGGCAGGAGCCAGGCGCCTCTCCTGGTCTCCCATGGGGTGCAGGGCCCAAGCACTTGGGCCATCCTCCACTGCACTCCCTGGCCACAGCAGAGAGCTGGCCTGGAAGAGGGGCAACCAGGACAGAATCCGGCGCCCCGACTGGGACTAGAACCCCATGTGCTGGTGCCGCAAGGCGGAGGATTAGCCTAGTGAGCCGCGGCGCTGGCCAGGACTGGTAACTCTTGATGTAGATTTTGGCTTCCTGTTCATGTTGGCTAATAGAGCAGCACCAGGTCATTAGGATAAATGCCTGGGTTTGAATCATAGTCTATCTGATGCTAACTGGACAAACTTGTGTTACCAACCTGTGCCTCATTTACATGTCCAAAATGAAGACAATGGGTTTTGCTTTATAACTTTATTGAGAGGATTAAAAAAGGATTTATATCTAGTGCTTCCTGTGTCTATAAAATAAAGACACAAAATCTATATAAAAAGCAAGTGGAGAATATCAAAGAAATAGACCTGAGATAGAATGTGCACGTTTGAAAGATGTGCAAGTGTATTTGTATCTTGCTACTCTGGTTCTTGAAATGAAATTATGTAGTATTAGGTTCCTATGAGATGTTCTTTACATATTACATTAAATTCTCCTTTTTGCACTGAAACTAGTGTGAATTTGCCTTTGTAGCAACTAAATAAGCCTTACTTGATTAGAATATTGCTAATATAGATTAAAGAGATTAACACTGATAATGCAAAGAAATTTTAGTATAGCATTTACCACGAACTAGTTATGTTGTTTTAGTTGCATAATCTTAACACCTTGCTGAGTCAAACCAAATATTCGCTTGCTGTTATCTTATTGGAAGGCCTCAGAAAGAGACACCACTGCTTCAGAAATTTGTTGTGAATAGGCTCGAGGCACTAGCAAGTTTTACAAAGGTCAATCATTTCATGGAATTGTTGCTTCTGGTAATTTCTTAGATGGAGTTGATTTTTTTTATATTAGATGTTCTGTTTTTAGTCTTAAGAAGATTTGAGAAAACAGCATGTTAAGTAATCACAGGTTCTCTCCTTTAACTATACTCATGAGCATAATAAGGTTGGCATTATGAGTGCTTGTAATCAAGAAGTTGGCTCTTGAGGGCATTTCAAATTCTTGAGCAGCTGCTTGTTTAACTACTCACAGAATCTCATGTTACCATTAGCACCTTTAGTCAATTATGTGCAACATTTTTCATCTTTAAAATCACCATTGTACTTGATCCAAATGCCTTTTTTATTTGTATTGTATGGTGATTTATTATTTTACAAGTCATTTACCACTTTTTAAAAACCTATGAAAGTATATCAACAAGAAACATCAGAATTGTTAAAACTAAATACATAACAAATGAATAGCAAATAGATTTCTGAGAAAAAGCATACAAGATTGAATGTCCCAATTTGATTTTCTTGGATGATGAAAGCACTAGCCGTGTGGATTGGTGAAAGTACGAGGTCTGCCTTTTGTTTCTACTGACTAGATTATTATTCTATGGCAAATACAATAACTTGTTTCAAAAGATGAAAATGTACCCAAATCATGTCTGTGTAGTGGGGGAAATATATAATGCAGGTGCTGATGACCATCAAGCTCTACCTGAGCCATCTGACCAACTCTATCTGGAGGAGCAACTTTCTCAAAACACTTGGTCAGAATGTTCTGCCATAGGGTGATAGATACATTTACAAGTGCCTCTTTCTCTGAAATGCAGCTCCTTCATGATCTATAGAATGGTTGGCTCAATTAAAACACATGCATATAAATGAAAAGAATAATTATTCTTGTCCACTTGGATGACACTAAAATTTGATGTTACAAAGTAACAATATCATTCAACAACACCATCGAGCTACAGATACTTCAGAACACTGGCTACTATGCCTTTATCTAACTTGTCTTTCCATGTCATTATACCTGTCACCAAAATTCAAAACCATTATTTTTTTTTTTTTTGGAAAATACCTACTTAGTATTCTCTCAAACCATCTTCATATATTATAATCTGTATATGTCATATTAACTATTAGAATCCAGAATGCTTCAATCCCAATGAATTCATAAATTCTTACAAGTACTAATAAATAAAATCTTTAAAATGAAATAAAAGGCCAGTGCAGTGGTGCAGTAGGTTAATCCTCTGCCTGAGGCTCCCGCGTACCATAGGGGTGCTGGTTCTAGTCCCAGCTGCTCCACTTCCAATCCAGTTCCCTGCTAATGCACCTGAGAAAGTAGCTGAAGATGGCCCAAGTCCTTGGGCCCCTGCACCCATCTGGGAGACCCGGAAGAAGCTCCTGGCTCCTGGCTTCAGATCATCGCAGCTCGGCCGTTGTGGCCATTTTGGGAGTGAACCAACAGAAGGAAGAACTCTCTCTGTTTCTCCCTCTAACTGTCTGTAACTCTCTCAAATAAAAATAAATGAAATCTGTAAAAACAATACCTTTCACTACCTGGACACATTATTTCAAGTCTCTGATTTTTGACTGGGCAATCTGTAACTGGAACTAGTTGTTTAGTTGTATCTTTATTACCTCTCAAACATGGAAATACAACTTTCTCATGGACAAAACAGAACCATTCATCCTTCCATGAGGAATATGGTACAGTGGGTTAAGCCACTGCCAGTAAAACTGGCATCCTATGAGTGTTGGCTGCACTACTTCTCATCTAACTCCCTGCTAATGCACCTGAGAAAGCAATGGAAGGTGGCCCAAGTTCTTGAAATACTGCCATCCATGTAAGAGACCCACATCAAGTTCTAGGCTCCCAACTGAGGCCTGGACTAGCCCTGATGGTTATGCCCAATTTGAGTGTGAATCAGTGGATGAAAGATTTTCTTTTCTTTCTCTCTGTCTCTCCCTCTAAAGACTCTGTCATTAAAATAAATAGATAAATCTTTTTAAAACAGACTGTCAAAAGGACTAAATGAATTAAATAAAATGTCTTATGTGGTTCTTAGAACAAAGTAGTTGTTCAATAAATTTTACCTTTTATTTCTTTTTATCACCATAAGTCTAGGTTGTATCATTTGGGATTTTTCATTTTAAAATTAAAGCCGTTGCTGCTTATTTCATTGTTATGAAAATATTTGCTATTGAAGTAGCCCCTTTACAGTAGGGACTCCATTTTGGAGCACTTGAGACTCCATTCTGGGAAAGCACCCCCCCACCGTGAGACTCTGGTCTGAAACTATGATCTCAAATAGTCGGACAATAGCAGTGCACTACATCACCCTTGGTAACGCACAAAAACCCCCTAGCATGATTGCTCAAGCTTAAAAGTAGAAAGGTTGCACCTGGGTTACCTGGGCTAATAATGAAGATGTGATTTGTCTATGTCTTAAGATCATAATCGCTGATTGTAAGATTTTAGCAACCGCTTAGCAACCGTGTATTCTCTCCCTCCTCCCGATTTTGTGGTTTTTGCCTTTATAAACCCTATGCTGTAGTTCCTCTGTCCTTGTCAGAGGGCCCCGACATGTTGGATCAATAAATTTAACCCTTTGCTGGTTGCATGAGAGAATAAGTCTCTTGTAGCTCGAAAATCAGCACAAAATTTATAAGAAACAATTTCACTGCTGGAAGTCTTGGATTTCTTAGCTCTTCTCTTTTACCACCCATTTGTATTTTTGTCTCTTAGGAAACAATTAAGAAACACATATGGAACATTCACAATATAATATAAGCATACTTTTCTAAGATAAACTGTATGTCTTTCACCCTAACCAATGGATTCTTTGGAATTCCTTCATGTCAGTCCTACTCTCAGTTGAAAAGTGTGTATTTGTTGAAGAAATGACATTTAGCAACATCCCATTTACCTGATGTATATTAAGAGAGCAAAGATAAGACAGTTTTGAGACTTTCACATATATCTGCTGCATCTTTCATAGACATCTGAAAGATTAAATACTAGAACTGAATTGCAATTTCCAAGGCAGGGAATAGCAACATACTTGTATGGCACAAAGGAAAATACTGTTTGTTTTTTTCTGCTTTTGTATCACCACCAATATTGTATTAACCTTGTTACCTTTCATGTCTCTATTTTCTGTGTTTTTAATACTTGTGATCTGAATAAACCTATTTTGATAGATACTTGCATACAATTGCAAAAAATATGATTGAGATAAAATATTATTTTTTAAATAAATAAATCTAAATAGTTTCCAAGACAGTGCTAAATCATGTTTTTATTCTGTATTTCAGTAGGTATTTTTTCTGACTGTATACATTTAAATATAATAAAAAAACTTCTATTTTATTCATCTGAATGGTTACATGCACTGATAAGTAATTAACGTAGAAAGATAATCCTAATACTTAAGTTTGTGATTCCTGGAAATCATTAAGAGTTTAATGAGCTGATGGTTAATGAAAGAGCATGGTATAGGTGCAGATATTGGGCTCTTCAATGTTCTATATGACGTTTTATCATTGTTGTCTCTTTCTCTTAAAGGCAAAGAGATTTTATTTTAAAATTAAGGCATTTAAATTTTTAAAAAGATTAGAGTAGAATTACTAAGATCAAAGAGTTAGTTCAAGTCCCAGCTCTACTCCAGATTCCACGTTCCTGACACTGTACATCCTGGAAGGCAGAATTGATGACTCAAGTAGTTGGGTCTGTGCTACCCAAGTGGGAGACCTAGATGAGATCCCTGTTCTTGGTTCAGGGCTGGCCCCGTCCAGGATCTTGCAAGCATTTGAAGAGTAAAGAGGCAGCTGGGAAATCAATCTCTTTCTTTCTCTCTCTCTCTCTCTCTCTCTTTCTCCCTCACTAACTCTATCTCTGTTGTCTGCCTTTCAAAGAAAAAAAAAAACACTCCTCAAAATTAAAGTTTATATTAATACACAGCATCAGCCTTGCATTAAAAAGAAATAATATAAAATTTGTTAATGCCCCCAACTACCCTTTTGTAATTTGTTAACCAATTTCCTAAGATCAACAAGCTTTAAGAAATAAAATCCAAAATAATATGACAGCTCTTCTTGCAAACTCTTACATTTAATTAACCAGTGAAAAGAATTCATAGTCATCTTATTTAATGACTATATTCCAAAGCTTTGCTAGAGCACAGTGCACACAACATAATCCTCTCATAGTAAAATCTTGTTCTGAATAGTATATTTTTTTAGTTCCTTGGTGGGAATATTCAAGAAATATTTTCTGTGGATTGTATTTATTTGTACTGAAGTATGTCAGTACTAAAATAACTGCACCATCGATTGAGTTCAAGAAGAATGCCATCTCATAAAGTTAGCCCCTCTGGAGTAATAGCTGCACCTAAAATATTTCAATATATATCATATTAAACATAACTTTATTTGCAAATAAACAGTAACCATCCTGCATGTGAAACCTGTATGTCAGCCTTCCTGTTTCTTAAGTTTGGAAAGAGTAGAAACAAATTATATTGGCTCCTTTTGATATCAGGGACTTTTACTCAAAATTATTAATTATTTTATATTAATATTTCAAAGAGTTCTTACTGTATACTTAGGTAAGAATTCTAAATATCAGCTGCTTATAAATGAAACAGGCAACATGGTACAGTTTAACATTTACTTAGAGAAATACACAGGAAAGTGAGGGCTTTATAAGAGGGAGAAGGAGCTTAGAAGTTTGCCAGTCTTTTCCAGGGAGCAGACCAGAGGCTGCAAAGGAGAGAAAGCACGTGGGCAGTAGAGCATGGGGCCACAGGGGAGTGATTACGCAGTCTGATTGGCAGGTGGGCATACATGTGAGGTCAGGTAGGGGTGTGAGATCACAAAAGGGGACAAGGTGAAGGCGTGGTCTACAGCTCACAAAAAATCTAATCAATTTAATCCCATCTGCCTGCCTATATCACTTTTACCTTCTCTGTGAGAGGGGCTGTGGAAGGGATAAAGTGGGAAAGCAGCACAGTGCTTACAGTGGTAGCAGCAGCACCAGTTCTTGCTCCAGCTCCAGCCGCAGCTCAAGTTCCAGCACCAGTGTTCTGGGTGAAGTGGCGGTGCAGAAAATATTATCCCGGTTCTTTGTCTCACATGGAAGAATTTCCAAGCAGACAAGGCAAAGAGAAAAGCAAAATTGATTTAAGTCAGAGACCTCAAGCCAGAGTGTCTTGGAGGGGGGCTCCAAGAGAGGAAAAACCTGAAGGGGCTGGTGGCACTGGGCTTTTAAGCAGAATTTTTTTTTGGGAAAAAAAAAAAAAAAACTTGACAATCATGTTGGCATTCAGTTACAAGACAAGGACATAAACCTCAAAAGACCTGATTTGCAATCTTTGAACCCTGTCTGGCTTGCTCATGGTAAAACAAAAGAGCCATCAGAATGGTGGCATACCTAATTTGTTTTATAGTAATCTGGGAGTTCAGAAGGGTGGAGTCATCACTCCCTTGCTATTCTCATAATAAGTTGAAAGCTCCAAAGGAAGGGGGCAGCCACTTTTAATCTTGTTAAAGGGCACTTTTGGGGGAAGAAAGCATTTAGCACCCTCAATTTATTTCTTTTCTTTTCTTTCTTTTTTTTTTTTTTTTTTTTTTGACAGGAAGAGTGGATAGTGAGAGACAGAGAGAAATGTCTTCCTTTTTCTGTTGGTTCACCCCTCAGTGTCCACTGTGGCCGGCATGCTGCGGCCAATGCACCGCACTGATCCAAAGCCAGGAGCCAGATGCTTCTCCTGGTCTCCCATGCGGGTGCAGGGCCCAAGCACTTGGGCCATCCTCTGCTGCACTCCCAAGCCACAGCAGAGAGCTGTATTGGAAGAGGAACAACCGGGACAGAATCTGGCACTCCGACTGGGAATAGAACCCTGTGTGCTGGTGCCGCAGGAGGAGGATTAGCCTACTGACCCGTGGCGCCGGCCTTGCACCCTTTATTTCCATGGGCCCACCCTGACTGCCTATTAGCCTGTCTGACTCCTAACATCAACACAGGCTCAAGGAGCAGTTCCAGCTCCTCCTTGGCGTCCACCTATTTGGGAATCTCAAGCCTGTTGATAGAGTGCATCCCCATCTATCCAAAGGCTATGGCAATGTGGAGTGTGAGAATCCACATGATGGTGAGAGGGCACTGAACATATGGGTGGCACACTAATTGATGTCCAGAAGATCACTGCTTCTGCTGAGCTGGCCTCCTGGCCCAGACTACCTGTCCGGCAACTCAGCTCTCCTCAGAGAATGATTCTACTGCATCCCATGTCGTGCTGTCACCCATACAGATGAGGGTAATGTCTTGCTGCCTGAAATCCAAGATCCCTGGGCATCAATGGTCCAATCAACCTTATTATCATAGCCACAGAGGCTGCTCCAGCTCCAACTCTTCCCTATAAACAGGACCACCAAAACTCATGACCCCTTATATCCCTTCTAACTAAGTTTCATAGATTTTTGAGTCACAAAAGGATCAGCAGGAAAGAATATTCCTCACTTAGGCAATCTTCTAAGGCAATAATTGAGGCATTTCCCCTGCAGACCAAGTTCTGCCTTCAGAAATATTGTTGCCTTGGGGTTGTGCCTACAAAGATGTCCTCCAGTTTTATGACTAGAATGTTCACCCATTTCCGGTTCCTGAAAGTCCTTTCTGTGGAAAAATCAGCAGAGACAAGCGAGGCTTCAAGTGAGCGCAGTGCAGTCCAGCCTGGGAGTGTTTTACCCTTTCATAGGAAACCTGGGGCCAGGCTGTGACCTGCTCATAGCCCTGCTGCTACTGAGCTGTTCCTTTCAGGAAGGGGCAAACTGACCTGTAGCCACCTGCTGTTAGGTAACAGGGATCACCATGAATGATTCTGTCTTTTCTGTGTGCTCATGCACTGCCCCACTCCATGGCCCTCTTATTCCCTGAAATAGCTGAGTGAGCTGAGAGCCTGCTCTGTAAGGCCATCACGGAACCTCCCCATCTGCACCTGCCACTCATGCTGGTCTTGCTGGTGACTTGCAACATACACATTGCTTTTTTTTCTTTCTTTTATTGAACAGTTAGTAATATAAAATTCCCATTTTGGAAATTATTATTTTAGATGACCTTTTGTATGTACTTTATTGTGTAAAAAGTGAAAGAATTGTTAGGATTAGAGTACAGAATAAAAGAGAGGGAGATACTGATGGGGCAGTGGGAGGAGAAAGAGAAAGAGACAGAGAGGTCTTCCAGCTGCTGGTTTACTTCCTAAGTGGCCAAAAACCAGGAGACTGGACTTCATTTTCGTCTTCCACATGGGTGACAGAGGCCCAAATACTTGGAGCATCCTTCATTGCTTTCCCAGGCACATTATCAGGGAGCTGGGTCAGTGCTTATACAGGATGCTGCCATCTATAGTGGCACTTAACACACTGCAACACAACACTGCAAGCCACCTCATTTAATTATTAAGAAGAGGAAATAACCAAATTTTTTGAAATCTACTGCTAATTGATTTCTGTGCCTTTCTTAGGATATTTCATAATCTCTGTATTGTGCTATAATTATTTTTTCGTATCTTTTAATTGTCTATCAAAATTAGAAACACTTCTGGAAATGGATTTATTTCTAACTCATTTTGCAGCCTCAAAACACCTTAGAAACTCCACACACATTGTTGCTACTTAATGAATAATTTTAAATTAATTGCTAGGCCTCAGAAGACAGGCCTAGGGAGCTCCTGTAACTGAAGTGATTAGTGAACAAGGAAAGAGGTTAGTAGTGGATAGTAACCACACTTCCAAACATAATTACTGCTTTTTCAATGGCCACTGAATTTACTTGAGTTGAATTTAGCTGTTCTTTTTTCTCTAGATGACACAATTATTATCCTAAGACATACAGATTGCCTTGGCAAGAACTGACAAATATGCTCTGAAGTAAACTTGAAGGTTTACTCCGAAGTAAATTTGAATGTTATTTGTTTTCTTCTAATAGGTTTTCAATATCTGATCTTTGAGCATGTGTCAAACTAGTCAAATAAGTACCAGTGCTGAGTCGATCACCTGACAGAGTTTTTCATGAAAATTTCTCCTTTTCTTTTGTGATTAACCAATGTTATTATCAGTTTCTTTCTTCTTCATATTCACAGTTTTTCCTACAGTAATTCTTCCACCTAAAAAATGTTGGAAGGGTCTTTTTCAGTTATTCAAATGAATTAAAAGCCTTTTTATAACCTTTCCTACACTGAACCACTTGTCAAATGTTTCAATTAAATGTGCTCTCTCATAAAAAAATGTTCCTTCTATTATCATAATCATGAAAATGTTAATACAGTTAAGATACTGAGCTACTTAAACCACAGTTGGATTCGGAAAGCAAGCAGTCAGTAGCCAATGAATAGACTTGTTGTCTGAGTAAAGAGATATATCAAAATAACTCAATATGCATAAGCTTTGAAGTCACTATGGGAATGGGCTTTAAGAATTTTCATCTATCAATGAATTTCAATTCCCTGACTTTTTACTTTTCAGGTATACTAGTCATGTCCCTGTTTAACTGAATGGATTCTTGGCTGGTACACATTCTCCCCTCAATAACTGTTAGTTCTGCATGGCTGAACCTAAATATCAAACATGATTGGAGACAGATAAGGTGACAATATAGGAAAGAACAGTTATAAAAGGTTATGAGTTTTGCTGCAAAAATAAGGCAGCAAATCCACTCTTTCTCTTGGTAGTTAAGTGGTATATCCTGCAAAATGTCAACCTTTTGCTCCTTAATCAAAAGGCCTACTGTCTTGTCTGAAAACTCTTTGCATTTTTTTGGATAATGCAAAAAGAAACAAAAGTAAATTTTCTCTTTATTAATTGGTATAATTTATTGCCATCTGATTTGTGACATTTAACAATTAATACCAATAATAGGTCATTGAAATAAAATACAAAATAAAACAAATCAAGATCTTGTTTTTCTTCTCTGATGCAGTTCTTTTAAATAGTTGCCTTGCTGACATTTTCAATCTTTTATACGGAGTCATTCTGTGACTTAAGGATACTAATACATCTTTTTTTGTTTGTTTTTTGTTTTTTTTAATTTTTATTTAATAAGTATAAATTTCAAAAGTACAACTTTTGGATTATAGCAGCTTTTCCCACCACATCGCTCCCACCTGCACCCATCCATATCCCACTTCCTCACCCATCCCATTCCTCATCAAGATTCATTTTCAATTATCTTTATATAGATCAACTTTGTATATAATATGATTTCATCAGTTTGCACCCACACAGATACACAAAGTATAAAGTACTGTGTAGTAGTTTTACCGTTAATTTGCATAGTACAACACATTAAGGACAGAGATCCTACCTGGGGAGCAAGTGCACAGTGACACCTGTTGTTGATTTAACAATTGACACTCTTATTTATGACATCATTAATCACCTGAGGCTCTTGTCATGAGCTGCCAAGGTTATGGAAGCCTCTTGAGTTCACAAACTCTGACCTTATTTAGAAAAGGCCATAATTAAAGTGGAAGTTCTCTCTTCCCTTCAGAGAAAGGTACCCCCTTCCTTGATGGCCCATTCTTTTTGCTGGGATCTCACTCACAGAAATCTTTCATTTAGGTCATTTCTTTTTTGGCCACAGTGTCTTGGCTTTCCATGCTTGCGAAACTCTCATGGGCTTTTTAGCTGGATCCAAATGCTTTAAGGGCTGATTTTGAGGCCAGGGTGCTTTTTAGGACATTTGCCATTCTGTGAGTCTGCTGTGTATCCTGCTTCCTATGTTGGATCATTCTCTCCTTTTTAATCCTATCTTTATGATCCGTTAGGAACTGAAACTGATCACTTTGACTAGTAAGATAGCATTGGTACATGCCACCTTGATGGGATTGATTTGGAATCCCCTGGCACATTTCTAACTCCACCATTTGGGGCAAGTCCGATTGAGCATGTCCCAAATTGTACATCCCCTCCCTCTCTTATTTCCACTCTCATATTTAACAGGGATCACTTTTCAGTTAAATTTAAACAACTAAGAATAATTGTGTGTTAATTAAAGAGTTCAACCAATGGTATTAAGTAGAACAAAAAAATACTCAAGGGACTAAAATAGTAAGTTGATCCTCGACAGTCAGGACAAGGGATGATCAAGTCGTTGTTTCTCATAGTGCCCATTTCACATCAGTAGGTTTCCTTTTAGGTGTTCAGTTAGTTGTCACTGGTCAGGAAGAACATATGATATTTGTCCCTTTGGGACAGGCTCATTTCACTCAACATGATGTTTTCCACATTCCTCCATTTTGTTGCAAATTACCGGATTTCATTTTTTTTTTTTTATTGCTGTGTAGTATTCTCTAGAGTACATATACCATAATTTCTTTATCCAGTCTACTGTTTATGGGCCTTTAGGTTGATTCCATGTTTTAGCTACTGTGAATTGATTTACAATAAACATTAAAGTGCAGACAGCTCTTTTATTTGTCAATTTAATTTCCTTTGGATAAATTCCAAGGAGTGGGATGGCTGGGTCATATGGCAGGGCTATATTCAGGTTTCTGAGAAATCTCCAAACTATTCTACAGTGGCTTTATCAGTTTGCATTCCCACCAAGAGTGGACTAGTGTCCCTTTTTCCCCACATCCTTGCCAGCATCTGTTGTTGGTAGATTTCTGTATGTGAGCCCTTCTAACCAGGGTAAGGTGAAACCTCATTGTGATTTTGATTTGCATTTCCCTGATTGCTAGTGATCCTGAACATTTTTCCATTTGGATTTCTTCTTTAGAAAAATTTGTAGGTCCTTGGCCCATCACTCTCTCTCTCTCTCTCTTTTTTTTTTTTTTTTTTTTTTTTTTTTTTTTACAGGCAGAGTGGACAGTGAGAGAAAGAGACAGAGAGAAAGGTCTTTCTTTGCCGTTGGTTCACCCTCCAATGGCTGCCGCAGCTGACGCGCTGTGGCCGGGTGAACCCCACTGATCCGATGGCGCCAGGTACTTATCCTGGCAGGACCCAAGGACTTAGGCCATCCTCCACTGCACTCCCGGGCCATAGCAGAGAGCTGGCCTAGAAGAGGGGCAACCGGGACAGAATCTGGCACCTGGACCGGGACTAGAACCTGGTGTGCTGGTGCCACTAGGCGGAGGATTAGCCTGTTGAGCCGCGGCGCCAACCCTTGGCCCATCTCTTAAGTGGGTTGTTTGTTTGTTGTTGTGGAGTTTCTTGATCTCTTTGTAGATTCTGGTTATTAACCCTTTATCAGTTTCATAATTTGCAAATATTTTTTTCCCATTCTGTCAGTTGCCTCTGACTTTCCTGGTTGTTTCTTTTGCAGTACCTAAACTTCTCATTTGATGAAATCCCGATTGTTGATGTATTCCCAATTGTTAATTCTGGTTTTCACTGCCTGTGCCTCTGGGGTTTTTCTAAGAAATCTTTGCCTTTATCTGTATCTTGCAATGTTTCTCTGATGTTGTCTAATAATTTGATGGTGTTGGGTCATAGGCTTGGACCTTTAATACGTGTTGAGTGGACTTTTGTGTAAGGTATAAGGTAGGGGTTTTGCTTCATGCTTCTGCATGTGGAAATCCAATTTTCCCAGTACCATTTGTTGAATAAACTGTCCTTGTTTCAGAAATTGGTTTTAGATCCTTGATCAAATATAAGCTGGCTGTAGATGTTTGGATTGATCTCTGGTGTTTCTATCCTGCTCCACTGATCCATCCATCTGCTTCTATAACAGAACCATGCTGTTTTGAATATAACTACCCTGCAGTAAGTCTTGAAATCTGTCATTGTGATGCCTCCTGCCCCATCCTTGTTGTACAGTATTGATTTAGCTATCGAGGTCTCCTGTGCCTCCATATGACTTTCAGCATCATTTATTCTAGATCTTAGGAGAATGTCTTTGGTATTTTGATTGATATTGCACTGAATCTATAAATTGCTTTTGGGGGAATGGACATTTTGATAATATCGATTCTTCCAATACATGGGCTTGGAAGACTTTTCCATCCCTTTGTATCCTTTTTCATTTCTTTCCCCAAGGTTCTGCAATTCTCAACATAGAGATCCCCAACAACCCTGGTCAAGTTCATTCCAAGGTATTTGATTGTTTTTGTAGCTATTGTGAATGGGATTGATCTCAAAAGTTCTTTCTCAGCCATTGCATTGCCTGTGTATACAAAGGCTGTTGATTTTTGTGCATCGATTTTATATCCTGCTAATTTGCCAAACTCTTCTGTGAGTTCCAATATTCTCTTAGTACAGTTCTTTGGATCCCCTAAATAAAGAATCATATCATCTGCAAAGAGGGATAGTTTGACTTCTTTGTTCCCAATTTGTATCCCTTTAATTTCTTTTTCTTGCCTAATACCTCCAGCTAAATTTCCGGTACTATGCTGAATAGCAATGGTAGAGTGGGCATCCCTGTCTGGTACCAGATCTCAGTGGAAATGCTTCCAACTTTTCCCCATTCAACAGAATGCGGGCCGTGGGTTCTTCATAAATTGTCATGATTATTGTGAGGAAAGTTCCATGTACTGCTGAGAAGAATGTGTATTCTTCAAGTGTAGGGATGAAAAGTTCTGTAGATATCTGATAGATCCATTTGGGCTATAGTGTCGATTAAATCTGCTGTTTCCTTGTTGATTTTCTGTCTGGTTGATCTATCAATTTCTGAAAGTAGAGTATTGAAGTCCCCCATACTATTGTTTGGAGTCTAAGTCTCCCTTTAAGTTCCTTAACATATCTTTTAAATAACCTGGTGCCCTGCAATTAGGTGTATATACATTTATAATAGTTACATATTCCTTTTGAATGTATCCCTTAATCATTATATAGTGCCCCTCTTTGTCTCTCTTAACAGTTTTTGTGTTAAAGTTTATTTTGTCTGATATAAATATAGCTATACCAGCTTTTTTTAGTTTCTGTTGGCATGGAATATCTTTTTCCAGACTTTCACTTTCAGTCTGCATGCTCCTTTGTAGGAGAGATGTGTTTCTTGTAAGCAGCAAATAGATGGGTTTTGTTTTTTAACCATTCAGCCAGTCTGTGTCTTTTATCTGGAGTATTGATCCATTTATATTCAATGTGACTATTGATATGTAGTGACTTTGCCCTGCCAGTTTTCCAAAGATATTTATAATATATACTTTTTTTTAAGATTCATTTTATTTACTTGGAAGACAGAGTTACAGAGAGAGATAGACACAGAGAGAAAGGTCTTCTATCTGCCGGTTCACTCAGCAGATGGCTGCAATGGCCAAAGCTGCACCAAACCAAAGCCAGGAGCCAGGAACTTCTTCCGGGTCTCCCATATGGGTGTAGGGGCCCAAGGACTTGGGCCTTCTTTCACTGATATCCCAGGCCACAGAAGCGAGCTGAATCAGAAGAGGAGCAGCTGGGGCAAACCAGCTCCCATATGAGATACCGGCACTTCAGGCAAGGGCGTTAACCTGCTGCACCACAGTGCTGGCCCCTCTAATATATACTTTGAACTTCCTGTGATCTTTTACTGAGAGATTTTCTCCCTTTACCTTCTTCCATATTGATGACTGTGTTTCTGTGTGTAACACATCTTTAAGCATCTTTTGCATGGTTTGATGAGTGTGACAAGTTTTTCAATTTCTGTTTGCTGTGAAAGGTCTTTATTTCACCTTCATTCACAAATGAGAGCTTTGCAGGATATAATATTCTGGGATGGCAGTTTTTTTTCTCTTAGTACTTGGGCTATATCTTGCCATTCCCTCCTAGCATGTAGGGTTTCTCATGAGAAGTCTGCTGTGAGCCTAATTGGAGATCCTCAGAGAGTAATCTCTCATTTCTCTGTTGCACATCTTAGAATCTTTTCTTTATGATTCACTGTGGTGAGTTTGATTACAATGTGTCATTTGAGGATCTCTTCTGGTCTTGTTTATTGGGAGTTCTTTGTGCATTACTGTACTGGATGTCTCTTTCTATCTCCAAACCTGTGAAGTTTTTTCCTAGTATCTCACTAAAAAGACCTTCTAAGACTTTCTCACTTCATGTCTTCAGGAACTCCAGGAATGCAAATGTTAGGGTTTTTTTAATAGCATCATATAGATTCCCAACAATAATTTTTAGATTTCTAATTTCCTCTTCTTGTCTTTGGTTTGACTGTATACTTTCCTGTGCTCTGTCTTCTAAGTTCGATATTCTCTCATCTGCCTCACTGATTCTGTTTTTAAGCTCTCAAATGTGTTTTTTATTTGTTCTATTGAATTCTTCATTTCATTTTGATTTACTTTCAATATCTCAATTTCATGTTCTATTAAATTCTTCATTTCATTTTGATTCCTCCTTAAGATTTCATTTTCATGAGAAAGATTTTCTTTCATGTCCTGCATGCATTTCAGTAGTTCAGGTATTTGTTTTGGTGACTTCTAAATATTCTTGTCATAAATTTTGAGTTCCATTTCTTGCATTTCTTCTATCTCATTGTCTTCATGTCTTCATAATCTTGTATTGATGTGTCTTGTTCTTTTGGGAGCATCATGTTATCTTCCTTGTTCTTGTTTCCCCAGTTGTTGTGTTTGTTGTTTGGCATTTATAATTGGACTATCTGCTTTCAGTGACTCTCTAGAGGCTTGTGGTGGGTGTGGCCAGAGAGCTCTGTTCAGTTCTTCAGGGTTAAGAGTGTGCCTGTGGTGATACACTCAGGTTTGGCATAGTAAATCTTCTCTCTCTCTCTTTTTAATCAGAAGCGAAGTGCCTGAGCACTAGCTCCAGTGGGTATAATATTCTTTTGCTCTGTCCCAAGGACCACACAAAGGATCTGGGCAGTCCTCGGTGTAAGCTCAAATTCCCCTGCAGTGTCTCTCACCAGGTAGCCAGGGCGTCCCTTGTTCTGATGTCTCCCATCAAGACTACTCAAGTCTCAGCCACACCATGAGTTCTCCCACACACCTTCCATTGTTTTTTTTTGTGTTTTCACAGTCCCAGTTCATAACCTCCACACATTCACTAGGTCTTAGCCTCCTGTTATTACTCCCCACCAGATTCAGGTTTTTCTGTTTGGCTTGTGCTGGGCAAAGCCCTGAGCTGGTGCAGCTGTACATATGTCCAAAATGGTGCCTGCTCTATTGGCTCATAGTCTATTGTAAGGTGATTGGAGAGAGAGAATCGTGTCCGTACCATCCCTTTTATTTTTACTCTCCTCTAGTTAGGCTGGTTTATTTTCCTCCAAGGGGCTTCAAGCCTAGTTCCCTCTAGGCTCTTCCTGCTACTTCTCCACCAGTGCCTCCTGCTACTGTGGTTTTGTCTCACCTCTCTTTCCAGTGCTGGTGCGGAGCCTCTTGGCAACTGGGGTTCCGAGCCGTGGGTGCCCGTGCCCTCCATGTAGATCCATCATGTCCCTCTAATTCCAGAAGAGTTTCCTCTGCCATTTTTCCTCTAATTCTTCCCTGAGACTACACTATCACTTTTATTAATCTGTCTTCTCCCAGACTATCAGTAAGCTTCCTCCCTATTCTGCCATCTTGGCTCCTCCCTTATAAAATCTTATAAGTATATTGACTACTATTTGTATTTTTATAATTTTATAAAATATAGTAATGCTCTTTTTATCATTATTAACAAAAATATTAAATGCATCTCGTGGATTGAATTGTGGTTCCCTCACAAAAACTATGTTCATGTTCTAATCCTTGGTATTTAGAATATAATCTTATTTGGAAATACAACCTTTGGAGATATAGTTAACTTAAGGGTCTTGAAATGAGATGGATTTAGGAAGGGCTAAAAGCCAGTGATTACTGCCCTTATTAGAGTAAATCTCTAGATATTCGACACAGGAAAGCAACAGGAAGGTCCTGTGGAGACAGAGACAGAGACTGGAGTTTTGCAGCTACAAGCCACATAACACCAAAAATGTCATGGGCCAAAAAGCCAGAAGAGAGGCATGCAAATGATTTTCCCTCAGAACATTCAGAAGGAACCAACATTTTTTTTCCTGATTTTGTATTTTTGGCATCTAGAACTAAGACTAAATGTGTGTTGTTTTAAGTCACCTAGTATATGATACAAGTGTTGAGAATTTTCTAGCTTTAACTAAAATATAATAATCAAGTAATTCTCTTTAACATTAAAATATTTTCTTATTGAAACAATGTGAAATGTACATGCAAATTAATTATCTCTCCCTTAATTTCTTCCTAATTTGAGAATATTAATTACCAGTCAATCACTCATCTCAAAGTCGGGCTTCAGTTTTAGACTTTTCTGCGAGTGAAGCATTCATGCAGATAAAGATGTTTCTTATATCTTAGTAACAACTTCTCACATCTGATTTTGATTATGCTTGGGAGATGATATAATTATAAAGATTAATTAGTAGTCAGCAGAATAAAGTCATATTTCCTTACATTAGCAATATGTCAGCTCCAAAACGCTGGAGGTTTCAGAGAAATGAGATGAAAAAGTGTTCAGTGCTTGTTAGGTCAGACAACTCACTGAAAACAGCATTTTTGAATGTATGCTGATTTGTAAACAAGTAACAGACACAGATGAAGAAAATAAAGACTCATTAAGTTTGCAAAAATTCTTTAACTGCTAATTAGATAGAAACATAAAATTCAAATTAGAAACAATTAGCTCCTTTTTCTTGAATAATTAACAAAATAATAATAATAAGAAGAATAACAAGAAGAATAGAGAAAATATTTGTAGAAGGAATAATATTTAGGTACTCTCTTTGTGGGTAGATGTGAGTATCAGATGCTTCTTTGCATGAAAATAATTTTTCTAATATTTATTTTATTTACTTAAAAGGTAGAGTTATAGAGAGAGGGAGAGACAGAGAAAGAGATCTTCCTTCTGCTGGTTTACTCCTCAAATGACCACAATGGCCTGGGCTAGGCCAGGCCAAAGCCAGGTGCCTGGAACTCCATATGGCTCTCCACATGCGTGGCAGGAGATCAGGTACTTGGAAGCTTTTATGGCTGTTTTCCCAGTTGCATTAGCAGAGAGAAGAGTTGTCAGTGGAGCAGCTAAGACTAAAACCAGAGCTCATATAGAATGCTTGTGTCCCAGACAAAGGTTTAACCTGCAACATCACAATGCTGCATGAAATTAATTTTTAAACCTTTTTAAAAAACCTTTATTTTATTAATATAAATTTCAAAAGTACAACTTTTGGATTATAGCAGTTCCCCCCCCCATAACCACCCTCCCACCCACATCCATCCCATCTCCTACTCCCTCTCCCATACCATTCTTCATTAAGATTCATTTTTAATTATGTTTATATATAGAAGATCAACTTAGTATATACTAAGATATATATACAGAAGATCAATTTACTATATACTAAAATTTCAGTTTGCACCTACAGCAGCAACTGCAGCAGTGGCTAGGATATTTATTCTGGGGAGGCATCGTTGAATCTCAGGCCTGTACCAGATAGAAGTATGTATTTCCTATGTGACTCTATACTCCCTATTTATTTGTGCTTTCCTTTGTTTCCCCTTAGTCCGGTCCCTTGGAAGCACAGGAAGTGAGCAGTACGCTAAGCCCTATTGGAGCCTGGCATGAAAGGAAAAACCAGATCCTGTTGTTATGGAATATTTGAGATTTGCATTAGTTATTTTTATATACTATATGTATACCACATTCACTATTCATTATCTTCAGCACTTGCATTTTTGGTGCCTCTTAAAACACCATATCCTGGCCAGCACCGCGGCTACAATAGGCTAATCCTTCCACCCTGTGGTGCCGGCACACCGGGTTCTAGTCCCGGTCGGGGCGCTGGATTCTGTCCCAGTTGCCCCTCTTCCAGGCCAGCTCTCTGCTGTGGCCAGGGAGTGCAGTGGGGGATGGCCCAAGTCCTTGGGCCCTGCACCCATATGGGAGACCAGGAAAGGCACCTGGCTCCTGGCTTCAGATCAGTGCGGTGCGCTGGCCGCGGCAGCCAATGGGGGGTGAACCAATGGCAAAGGAAGACCTTTCTCTCTGTCTCTCTCTCTCACGGTCCACTCTGCCTGTAAAAAAAAAAAACAAACAAACAAACAAACAAACAAAAACACACACACACACACACCATACCCTGAGAGGGGACTTACGTGCCTCACCCTAATCCTGATGCTTGTTGTGAATCATGATCATTGTGTCTCCAGTGCCCCGCAGAAGGGATCACACATATAAGCTACTTGAGAAACATCTTTCTATACCCTCAGTTTTCAACAATTACTTTTATATAGAACTTTCAAATTTAACATAAGATCCTCAAAGAAAACTTAAACATGAAATCATAACTGGAAATTATTTGCAAATGAGAACAAGATTTCGCAATTTACCTCTAAGATTAGTGTACTGTTGGATTTCTGCTTCGATATTTATCTCCATTTAGATAATATTAAAAACAAAATGTGAATTGTTTCGTGCAGCAGTAAAAACACAACATGGAACTTCTGCATTCCATTTTGGAGTGTCTGGATTAGAGTCTCAGCACTGCTTCAGATTCCCAGTTCCTGCTAACATGTACCCCTGGGAAGCAGCATGTGATGCCACAAGTAGTTGGATCTCTGCCAACCATGTGGAGATTCATTCTGGGCTACTGGCTTTTGGTCTGGCCAACCTCTGACTGTATTGGGCATTTAGGAAATTAACCAATGTATGGGATCTCTCTCTCTTCCTATGTCTCTGTCTATCTCTATCCCTATGTTTCTTCTTTCAAATACAATGAAACTAAATAAAATAAGAAAATTAAGAAAAGTAAACCAAATTATTTCTCCAGCTGTTACTGATTGCTGATTTCTATTATTTGCTTGAGTAATGCCCTTCTTTTCAAATATTTATTTAGTTATTTGAAAGGCAGAGTGACACACACATGCACAAGAACACACTCGCATGCAGAGAGAGAGAGAGAGAGAGAGAGAGAGAAGCAAAAATATTTTCCATCCACTGACTCATTGTTCTAATGGCCACAATAGCCTAATGGCTCAGGAATTCCATCCAGGTTACCTACATGGTTAGTAGGGGTCCAAGGACTTGAGATATCTGCTGCTTTTCCAGGCACATTAACAGGGAACTGGGTCAGAGGCAGAGCAGCCAGGATTTTGATGCTCTAGTATGATATGTCAGCATTGCAAGCAGTGGACTAACTCACTGCACCACAGTGCCAGCCTCTATAGTCCTTTTTATGAGTAGCAAATGTCAACATTATTAGAGTATTGCATACTCTGAAGATTAAATGTGGGGAAATTTAAATGTTCTTCACAGTGAATGAGATAATCAAGATATAAAAAAATCATTGCCTAAATGAATTTATTTTGTTTCACATTTAACACAAAGTTCAGGGACATGTAGAACGTATTATTTGGATTCCCTTATTATTTGCTTTATGTATTTTGATAACAGAAGTTTTGTATAATAAGCTGGTCAATAAATTTGTTTATATAGTACTAGAGTTTCTTGACCAATAGAGGTCAAAATTATGTTTTGCTTAGAGATGATGAGTGTTACACAGGGTGGTATATACTTTGACAAGGCTATTGAGAAATTAGTCTGTGATTGAAGCAATACTTATCCCAATCTAATCTAATTGGCTTCTTCAATTTTTTTTAAATGTTATTCCTGAAAGTATAAAAACAAGTTCACTTGGAAAAGTATAATTTGAAGTTTGTATTTCTGTGCACTGCAGATTGTGCTACTTTAAAAATAAATTGAGTACTAAAAACAGTAATTTGTATGTCAGACACGGTGAGTGGCTTTCAGACCATCATGCCTAATGCCTTCTCTCCTAATCAGTTCTGGCATCTTTATTAACTTTATATAGGTCAGAAAAATTAAAGAAGAAAAAGGTGGAGTCAGGTAATTTATAATAGCCTGACATTAATTATTTCATTCAGCCTCAAAATTTAATATATGCTGCTGAAATATAAACCTCCAAACATTTATGTAGCATGGGCAACAAATTCTTGGAAATAGAGAATGGTGAAGACAGGAGGGTAAATTGTCCATAGTACTAAAAACAAAGTTTTTCTGCTACAGAAAAATATCTTCAAAATGATTTTTGCCTCAGAATCTCACCTTTTAATCTCAAGTTGAAGTAGTTTATGAAGTTTCAGAAAGAAACCCAATGTCACAATTGGAAAAAAAAATACTGTAAACTTCTGAACAATGGTTGCAGGTGATTTTCCCAAGTCACACAGGAGAATGAGTATTCCTTTATTGAATCTCTCCATGAATCTGTTTATTAATTGCAAGAAACGGAAACAGCTGTGAGTACAGTAGTATAAATGTATGTCTCCTTTAAATTTCTTACTGTTTCCAGTTTGAGGAGAGATTGAAAATTTTCTCTACTTCTCACACTAGTTCTGATACACAACTGCAGAGCAAACAAGATTGTGAATTAATTCAATGAGAAGCAGAAAACTTGTGTCTAGAATAGGATTCAGACGTGGAGGCAAATTTTACCTGAGGGTTTTAGCAGTGAATTAATAAGCAATTTAAGATATATATATATATATATATATATATATAAATATATGTATGTATTTGCATTTTAATTGCTATGTCACAAGCCATACAAAATTTAGAAACTTAAAACAATGATATGTTTAAATTCATTAGTACATGAGGTAACTGGGCTGAGCTAGGCAGTTTTTATGGCCCCATGAGACAATGGTTAGGCCAGGTCAAATGGATGTGGAATGACATGCAATCGGGCAACTTAATCTTGCCCTGGAATATTTAATTTGGTTCTCTCATATTGTTGTTATTTGGTGCTAGTTGTTGGTAGAGAGAACCTACAAGTCTGAACACACAAGTTAGTTTTCCATGTGACCTCCCTATGTGTTTTAGGATCCTTATACTGTGACTGCTCACCTAAGAGGTAGAAAGTGGATTCCATCAGTAGCCTTACAGCTTGAGTTTCTAGAGTCATTTCTGCTACAGTCTGTGGGCCAATGTCATGCCACAGACCCATCCAGATTCAAGGAGAGGATAAATAAGTTCTACCTCATAGTGTAAGGTGTGGTATGAGTATAAAGGCATAGGAGTAAATTTGGGGAGTAGACGCCATCATACTTAATATATGTTTTATCTTTAATAATCTGGTATAATCCTTTGCATATCACAGCTAAATACTTCCTATAATTGTCAAATTACTTTTATTTTAAAATCTGAAATTAAAATGACTACATTTATTTTTAAAGATTTCTACCTAACTCAGATAAAGTCAGTTAACCAATCTGGTAATATTCAAATGGACAAAACATTATACAATGATCTGCATGTAGTATCCATGTTAATATATAAAATCCAGAATCTTATTGATGAGTTTGGGTGTTATGGAGTTGAGCTTATGTAAAACAGCAACTACAAAACTGGCTCCAGCTTTGGGTAAACACAGTAACTGTCTTGACTTCTTATAAATTTTATTTTCTCATTTATTAATTATACATGATATTATTCTGATAGGCATGTCTTATATACAAAACAGCTCCTCTCCCTAATTCTTTTCAACTGAATGTATCCAAATTTTATTTGACTAATCATTTGTTCTCCAAAGAGTTCGCTATAGGCCCTTGCTGACTTGATCAGTTAACATTCTGTTCTTCTAACCAAAATAATAGAGTTGAGATTTGGCCTGTTATTCAAACCAAGCCAAACAGAATACATTTAGTAACATTTAGAATGTTGAACTGAAGAACATATTTCTTTCCCTGTACACAAATAAGGAAGCACTATGAGTCTTTACCAAAGCTTTTAGATAGAGGAGAACAGTGTTAGTAAGAGAGTGGAGATGAAAATTTTATATCCATAGTGATTTTCTAATGTTGTTTGATCTACTTAACACTAAAACTATATTTTCTTCTAGATAGTCCACGTTTGAGGGGTAATAATGGACTTCCTTATTGCAAATGATTTGTTGGAATTTCTGATAATAGCAAAATAATAGAGCTTAAAATGTATATTTCTTAAGCTTGTTTTGAGGATTACTTATAATAATTCTTATAAAACATGTAACAGTGACTTGATCAGCCCTCACCCTGACTGGTGATGAGCAACTTAATATGTTATCCCTCTTAGTATTTTTTTTTGTTTGTTCTACTTAATACTGTTGGTTGAATACTGTAATCAATACACAATTCTTCTTAAGTGCTGAAACTTAACTGAAAAGTGATCACTGTTAAATATAAGAGTGGGAATAAGAGAGGGAAGAGATGTGCAATTCGGGACATGCTCAAGCTGAATTACCTCAAACGGTAGACTTAGAAACGTACCAGGGGATTCCAATTCAATCCCATCAAGGTGGCATGTACCAATGCCATTTCACTAGTCCCAGTGATCAATTTCTGTTCACAATTGATCATAATGATAGGACTAAGAATCAAAGGGATCACATAAACAAGACTAGTGTCTGCAAATACTAGCTGATAGAATCAAAAAGGGAGAGAATGATCCAACATGGGAAGTGAGATACACAGCAGACCCATAGAATGGCAGATGTCCTAAACAGCACTCTGGCCTCAGAATCAGCCATTAAGGCACGCGGCTCTGGCTGAAAAGCCCATGAGAGTATTTCAGGCATGGAAAGCCAAGACACTCTGGGGGAAAAAAAAAAAAAAAAAAACCACCTAAATGAAAGATCTCCGCGAGTGAGATCCCAGTGGAAAGAACAGGTCATCAAAGAAGGAGGTACTTTTCTCTGAAGGGAGGAGAGAACTTCCACTTTGACTAAGACCTTGTCTAAATATGATCAGAGTCAGTGATCTCAGGGGGCTTCCATAGCCTTGGCAAGTCATGACAAGAGCCTAGGGTGATTACTGAGGCCATAAACAAGAGTGTCAATTTGTTAAGTCAACAACAGGAGTCACTGTGCACTTACTCCTCATGTAGGATCTCTGTCCTTAGTGTGCTGTACATTGTGATTTAATGCTATAACTAGTACTCAAACAGTATTTTTCACTTTATGTTTCTGTGTGGGAGCAAACTGTTGAAATCTTTACTTAATGTATGCTAAACTGATCTTCTGTATATAAAGAGAATCGAAAATGAATCTTGATGTGAATGGAAGGGGAGAGGGATTGGGAAAGGGGAGGGTTGCGGGTTGGAGGGACGTTATGGGGGGGAAGCCATTGTAATCCATAAGCTGTACTTTGGAAATTTATATTCATTAGATAAAATTGAAAAAAAAGAACCTCAAAAAATATAAATAAATAAAACATGTAACACCATGTCTGCCATCCAATCAATACATCTTTTCCCTACTTGCTTAATCACTTAGCATTTTTTTCTTTACCTGGATCTATTTCTTAAAAACTTGTATTTAATATTTTATTTCAGAATAGTTTTAAATTTGCAAAGCAATAATTTTGAGGTTGTAATACAAAAAGATCCCATATGCCAGTCATTTCCTCTATTAAGATCTCAAACTAATGTTTTGTCACAATTAATGAACCAAACCTAACTTACTCTATTTTTAAATTTGAAAACATTTACTCCTCCACTATCTTCTAGCCTCTAAAAATCAACATTCTATGTTCAGATTGGATTTCATTTGTTTGTTTTTTAATATTAGCTCCCACATACAAGTGAGAACATGAGGTATTTGTATCTGTGTCTGGCTTATTTGAGTCCACAAAATACTATCTAGTTCCATACATTTTGCTGCAAATAACAGAATTTCATTGTTTTCATGATTAAATCATACACCATTGTGTATATGTACTACATTTTCTTTACCCGTTCATTTGTTGATGGACACTTCGGTTGATTCTATGTCTTGGCTGATGCAAACAGGGCTGCTCCAAACATGGTGGAGCAGATATTCCGCTGATACAGTGAGTTCATGTCTTTTGGGCATGTATCTAGTAATGGGACTGCTGGCTCATATGACAGTTCCATTTCCTGATTCTTACAATGTCTCCACAGTATTTTCTTTTTTTTTTTTATCTTTTATTTAATGAATATAAATTTCCAAAGTACGACTCATGTGTTACAATGGCTTCCCCCCAATACCATCCCTCCCACCCACAACCCTCCCCTTTCCCACTCCCTCTCCCCTTTCATTCACATCAAGATTCATTTTCGATTATCTTAATATACAGAAGATCAGCTTAGTATACCTTAAGTAAGTATTTCAACAGTTTGCTCCCACACAGAAACATAAAGTGAAAAATAATAGATGATTTTTTTTAAATGATGATGAAATTAGATCAGACCTATTGTCATGTTTAATCCCAGTGAGAGTCAAGTTGGGAATTGATAATTTCTTTTTTTTTTTTTTTTTTTTTTTACAGAAGATCAGTTTAGTGTACATTAAGTAAAGATTTCAATCGTTTGCACCCCCATAGAAACACAAAGTGAAATATACTGGTTGAGTACTCATTATAGCATTAAGCCTCAGTGTACAGCACGTTAAGGACAGAGATCCTACATGAGGAGTAAGTGCACAGTGACTCCTGCTGTTGACTTTACAAATTGACACTCCTGTTTATGGCATCAGTAATCTCCCCATGCACCAGTTATGAGTTTCCAAGGCTATGGAAGCCCCTTGAGTTCTCCGACTCTTATCTTGTTTAGACACGGTCATAGTCAAAGTGGAGGTTCTCTCCTCCCTTCAGAGAAAGGCACCTCCCTCTTTGAAGACCTGTTCTTTCCACTGGGATCTCACTCACAGAGATCTTTTTGCCAGAGTGTCTTGGCTTTCCATGCCTGAAATACTCTCATGGGCTTTTCAGCCGGATCCGAGTGCCTTTAGGGCTGATTCTGAGGCCAGAGTGCTATTTAGGACATCCGCCATTCTATGAGTCTGCTGAGTGTCTCACTTCCCATGTTGGATCACTGTCCCCTTTATTTATTCTATCGGTTGGTGTTAGCAGATACTAGACTTGTTTATGTGCTCCCTTTGACTCTTAGTCCTTTCATTATGATCAATTGTGAACTGAAATTGATCACTTGGAATAGTGAGATGGCATTGGCACATGCCACCTTGATGGGATTGAATTGGAATCCCCTGGTATGTTTCCAACTCTACCAATTGGGGCAAGTCAGCCTGAGCATGCCCCAAATTATACATCTCTTCCCTCTCTTATTCCCACTCTTATGTTTAACAGGGATCACATTTCAGTTAAATTTCAACACTTAAGAATAACTGTGTGATAATTACAGAATTAAACCATTCGTATTAAGTAGAACAGACAAAAAAAAATACTATGAGGGATAATGTATTAAGTTGTCCATTAGCAGTCAGGGCTATGCTGATCAAGTCACCATTTCTCATAGTGTCCATTTCACTTCAGGAGGTTTCCTTTTTGGTGTTCAGTCAGTTGTCACCGATCAGGGAGAACATATGGTACTTGTCCCTTTGGGACTGGCTTACTTCCCTCAGCATGATGTGTTCCAGATTCCTCCATTTTGTTGCAAATGACTGGATTTCGTTGTTTCTTACTGCGGTATAGTATTCTAAAGAGAACATATCCCATAATTTCTTTATCCAGTCTACCATTGATGGGCATTTAGGTTGGTTCCAGGTCTTGGCTATTGTGAATTGTGCTGCAATAAACATTAGGGTGCAGACCGCTTTTTTGTTTATCCATTTAAACTCCTTTGGGTAAATTCCAAGGAGTGGGATGGCTGGGTCGAACGGTAGGGTTATCTTCAGGTTTCTGAGGAATCTCCAGACTGACTTCCATAGTGGCTTGACCAGTTTGCATTCCCACCAACAGTGGGTTAGTGTCCCTTTTTCCCCACATCCTCGCCAGCATCTGTTGTTGGTAGATTTCTGTATGTGAGCCATTCTAACCGGGGTGAGGTGAAACCTCATTGTGCTTTTGATTTGCATTTCCCTGATTGCTAGTGACCTTGAACATTTTTTCATGTGCCTGTTGGCCATTTGGATTTCCTCTTTTGAAAATGTCTATTGAAGTCCTTGGCCCATCTCTTAAGTGGGTTGTTGGTTTTGTTTTTGTGGAGTTTCTTGATCTCTTTGTAGATTCTGGTTATTAACCCTTTATCTGTTGCATAGTTTGCAAATATTTTTTCCCATTCTGTCGGTTGTCTCTTCACTCTCCTGACTGTTTCTTTTGCAGTACAGAAACTTCTCAATTTGATGCAATCCCAATAGTTGATTTTGGCTTTGACTGTCTGTGCCTCCTGGGTCTTTTCCAGAAATTCTTTGCCTGTGCCAATATCTTGAAGGGTTTCTCCAATGTTCTCTAATAACTTCATGGTGTCAGGACGTAGATTTAGGTCTTTAATCCACATTGAGTGGATTTTTGTGTAAGGTGTAAGGTAGGGGTCTTGCTTCATGCTTCTGCACGTGGAAATCCAGTTTTCCCAGCACCATTTATTGAATAGACTGTCCTTGCTCCAGGAATTAGTTTTAGATCCTTGATCAAATATAAGTTGGCTGTAGATGTTTGGATTGATTTCTGGTGTTTCAATTCTGTTCCATTGGTCTATCCATCTGTTTCTGTACCAGTACCATGCTGTTTGATTACAACTGCCCTGTAGTATGTCCTGAAGTCTGGTATTGTGATGCCTCCAGCTTTGTTTTTGTTGTACAAGATTGCTTTAGCTATTCGAGGTCTCTTGTGCCTCCATATGAATTTCAGCATCATTTTTTCTAGATCTGCGAAGAATGTCTTTGGTATCTTGATTGGGATTGCATTGAATCTATAAATTGCTTTTGGGAGAATGGACATTTTGATGATGTTGATTCTTCCAATCCATGAGCATGGAAGATTTTTCCATTTTTTGGTATCCTCTTCTATTTCTTTCTTTAAGGTTTTGTAATTTTCATCGTAGAGATCTTTAACGTCCTTGGTTAAGTTTATTCCAAGGTATTTGATTGTTTTTGTAGCTATTGTGAATGGGATTGATCTTAGCAGTTCTTTCTCATTCATGGCATTGCTTGTGTATACAAAGGCTGTTGATTTTTGTGCATTGATTTTATATCCTGCCACTTTGCCAAACTCCTCTATGAGTTCCAATAGTCTCTTAGTAGAGTTCTTTGGATCCTCTAAGTACAGAATCATATCGTCTGCAAAGAGGGATAGTTTGACTTCTTCCTTCTTGATTTGTATTCCTTTGATTTCTTTTTCTTGTCTGATGGCTCTGGCTAAAACTTCCAGAACTATGTTAAATAGCAGTGGTGAGAGTGGGCATCCCTGCCTGGTGCCAGATTTCAGTGGAAATGCTTCCAACTTTTCCCCATTCAATAGGATGCTGGCTGTGGGTTTTTTATAAATTGCTTTGATTATATTGAGGAATGTTCCTTCTATACCCAATTTGCTTAGAGTTTTCATCATGAACGGGTGTTGTATTTTATCAAATGCTTTCTCTGCATCAATTGAGATAATCATATGGTTTTTCTTCTGCAGTCTGTTAATGTGGTGAATCACATTGATTGATTTGCGAATGTTGAACCATCCCTGCATACCAGGGATGAATCCCACTTGGTCTGGGTGGATGATTTTCCTGATGTGTTGTTGTATTCTATTGGCCAGAATTTTATTGAGGATTTTTGCATCTATGTTCATCAGGGATATTGGGCTGTAATTCTCTTTCAATGCTGCACCTTTTTCAGCTTTAGGAATTAAGGTGATGCTGGCTTCATAGAAAGAATTTGGGAGGATTCCCTCTTTTTCGATTGTTCTGAATAGTTTGAGAAGAAATGGGATTAGTTCTTCTTTAAATGTCTGGTAGAATTCAGCAGTGAATCCATCTGGTCCTGGGCTTTTCTTTGTTGGGAGGGCCTTTATTACTGTTTCAATTTCTGTCTCAGTTATGGGTCTATTTAGGTTTTCGATGTCTTCATGGTTCAATTTTGGTAGATTGCATGTGTCCAGGAATCTATCCATTTCTGATAGGTTTTCCTGTTTGCTGGCATACAGGTCCTTGTAGTAATTTCTGATGATTCTTTTTATTTCTTCTCCACAGTATTTTCAACAGTGGTTGCACTAATTTACCTCCTCACTAACAGAATGTAAGAATTTCTTTCTCTATATCCTCACCAATATTTGTTATTCCTTGTCTTTTTGAAATAGTTTCTCATCAGAGTGCAGTGATATTTCACTGTTGTTTTAATTTCCGTTTCCTTGAGGGCTTTATACATATATTTGTGGATCATTTGTATTTCTTTCTTTGAGAACTGTCTTTTCAGGTCCTTTGCCCATTAATTAGCTGGACTGGTTGTTTTTCTTTTTGATGTTGTTTTACAGTTTTTTGAGTTGTTGACATATTCTCGATAGTAATCCTTTGTTAGGTAAGCAGCTTCTAATTATTTTTTTCTTATTCTGTCAGATGTCTCTTCATTCTATTGATCGCTTCCTTTGCTGTGCAATTTGATGTAATCCTGTTTGTCTGGTTTTGTTTTTATTGTTTGTATTTCGTAGATCTTATCAAAGAAGTCATCACTTAAATTAATGTCTTGAACTACTTCTCCCATGTTTTCTTCTAGCAATTTCATAGTTTTCAGTCCTTTTTTTTTAAAGATTCATTTATTCATTTGACAGGCAGAGTCACAGAGGGAGAGAAGGAGAGACAGAGAGAGATTTTCCATTCACTGGTTCACTCTCCAAATGGCCACAATGACTGGGGCTGGGTCAGGCTGAAGCCAGGAACCAGGAACTTCCTGTGGGTCTCCCAATTGAGTGCGGCCATCCTGCTTTCCCAGGCACATTAGCAGGGCACTGGATAGGATGTGGGGCAGCCAGGACTTGAATAAACGTCCATTGGGATGCTGGCACTGAAGGCCATGGCTTACATTGCTACACCACAGAGCTGGATATTCGAATCTTACATTTAGATCTTTGATCCATCTTTATTTAGTATATAATTTTTTAAGATAACATATTTTTAATTTACATTATAGTCAAAAGGATACTCCACTAAATAAAGAGTTTGACATATAAAGAGTAAAAAGACCATAATTCAGTAGGAAAATAAAGGCTATAAGCAATAATTAAATGAAAAAAATTTCAATTTCCCTCATATGTTTTAAAAGTCAATATTAAAAGTCATAAAATCATTAAGACAATAGGAGTAAATAATTCTTAGACAAAAGTTAAAATTTGACAGAAACACTGTATTTGCACCTAAATGGCTCCATCTGGAGTTGAGTTTTTTAATATGGTGAGAGGCAGGGAATCTAATTTCATTCTTTACCATATATATGTCCAGTTTTGCCAGCACAATTTATTGAAAAGGCTATTCTTTGTCCAGTGTATGTTCTTGGCATCTTTGTCAAAAAACAACTTGTGAATGTATGTGGATTCATTTCTTGGATTTCTGTTCTGTTCCATTGATCTGTGTGCTGGCTTGTATGCCAGTATTATGCTCTTACAATTACTATTACTTTATAGTAAACTTTGAAATCAGATTTTGTGATGCCTTCTTCATAGCTTTTTTCAGGATCACTTCAGCTATTCTGTGTCTTTCATATTTCTATATGAATTCTAGGTTTTTTTTTCTAATTCTGTAAAGAACGCCATTGATGTTTTGATAGGAATTACACTGATTTGTGCTTTAGGTAGCATAGACATTTTAGCTATATTATTTTTTCCAATTCTTGAGCAAGGAATATCTTTTCACTTTTTCCCCCCTGTGTCCTTGATGATAATTTCCATTATGGAGATTTTTCGCTTCTTTGACTAAGTTTATTCCTAAAGATTTGAATATTTGGAGACTGGAATGGTGGTGTAGTGGGAAAAGCCATCACCTGTGATGCTGGCAAACCATCTGAGTGCCAGTTCGAGTCCCTGAGCTCTATTTCTGATCCAGCTCCTTGAAAATGGCCTGGGAAAACAGCAGCAGAAGGCCCTACTACTTGGATCCCTGCACCCATGTGTGTGACCCAGGAAAAGCTCCAGGTTCCTGGCTCCCCAACCATTTTGGCCATTTGGAGACATGAACCAGCGAATGGAAGATTTATCTCCCTGTCTTTCCCCACATCTCTTAACCCTGTAGCTCTGCCTTTCAAATAAATGATAATAACTCTTGAAAAAAAATTGAATATTTGATAGGCATTGAGAATATGATTTCTTTTTTGATTTCAGTGAGATCATTGTTAGTGTGTAAAAGTTGATTTTGTAGCTTGCGACTTTTCTGAATTGGTTTATCAGTTTTTTTTTTAACTTTTATTTAATGAATATGAATTTCCAAAGTACAGCTTTTGGATTACAGTGGCTTCCCCCACTCTATAACTTCCCTCCCACCCTCAACCCTCCCCTTTCCCTCTCCCTCTCCCCTTCCATTCACATCAAGATTCATTTTCGATTATCTTTATATACAGAAGATCAGTTTAGCATATATTAAGTAAAGATTTCAACAGTTTGTACCCACAGAGAAACACAAAGTGAAAAATACTGTTTGAGTACTAGTTATATATTAAATCACAATGTACAGCACATTAAGGACAAAGATCCTATATGAGGAGTAAGTGCACAGTGACTCCTGTTGTTGACTTAACAAATTGACACTCTTGTTTATGGCATCAGTAATCACCCTAGGCTCTTGTCATGAGTTGCCAAGGCTATGGAAGCCTTTTGAGTTCACCGACTGATCATATTAGACAAGGTCGTAGTCAAAGTGGAAGTTCTCTCCTCCCTTCAGAGAAGGTTCCTTCTTCTTTGATGACCTGTTCTTTCCACTGGGATCTCACTCGCGGAGATCTTTCATTTAGGTTTTTTTTTGTTTGTTTGTTTTGTTTTTTGTTTTTTTTTTTTGTTTTTTTTTTTTTTTTACAGAGTGTTTGGCTTTCATGCCTGAAATACTCTCATGGGCTTTTCAGCCGGATCCACATGCCTTAAGGGCTGATTCTGAGGCCAGAGTGCTGTTTAGGACATCTGCCATTCTATGAGTCTGCTGTGTATCTCACTTCCCATGTTGGATCATTCTCTCCCTTTTTGATTCTATCGGTTAGTTTTTGCAGACACTAGTCTTGTTTATGTGATCCCTTTGACTCTTATTCCTTTCATTATGATCAATTGTGAACAGAAATTGATCACTTGGACTAGTGAGATGGCATTGGTACATGCCACCTTGATGGGATTGAATTAGAATCCCCTGGTATGTTTCTAACTCTACCGTTTGTGGCAAGTCAGCTTGAGCATGTCCTGAATTGCACACCTCTTCCCTCTCTTATTCCCACTCTTATATTTAAGTGATCACTTTTCAGTTAAGTTTCAACACTTAAGAATAACTATGTATTAATTACAGAATTCAACCAAAAGTATTAAGTAGAACAAACAAAAAAATACTAAGAGGGATAACATATTAAGTTGTTCATCAACAGTCAGGGTGAAGGCTGATCAAGTCACCGTTTCTCATAGTGTTCATTTCACTTTAACAGGTTTCCTTTTTGGTGCTCGGTTAGTTATCACCAATCAGGGAGAACATATGAATACTATACAGCAGTAAAAAACAATGAAATCCGGTCATTTGCAACAAAATGGAGGAATCTACAAAACATTGTGTTGAGTGAAATAAGCCAGTCCCAAAGGAACAAATATCATATGTTCTCCCTGATTGGTGGTTTATCAATTTTTAAAAGCTTTTTAATGATAGTTAGGTTTTTTCTATGTACAGTATTATGCCATCTGCAAACACAAATATTTTTTATTCAGCCCTTCCATTTTCGATGTCGTTTATCTCTTTCTCCACCCTAGTTGCTCTTGTTAATACTTCCAGTACTATATTGAATAAGAGTGTTGCAAGTAAACATCTTTGTCTGTTCCACATCTGAAGGGAAATGATTTCTGCTCTTCTCTGGTCAGTAAAATGTCTGTTGGTTTGTCATTTATAGACTTTGTGATTTTGAGGTTTGTTCCCTCAATACCAAATAAGCTGAGAGTTTTCATTGCAAATGGTGTTGAAATTTGTAAAATGCTCTCTATTGATTAAAATAATCATATGCATTTTGTTCACTTTACTGTTCTATGACACTTATTGATTTTCAAATGTTGAAGCAATGTTGCATCTCTGGAATAAATCTTACTTGATCTTGATGTATGATCTTTTTGATGTAGTTTTGGATTCAGTTTTCTAGTATTGTGTTGAGAATTTTTGCATCTATATTCATCAAGGATATCACTCTAGCTTCTATTGTGAGTGTTGTGACTTTCTCTGGTTTGTGTCAGAGTGATCCTGGCCTCATAAAAAGAATTTGGCAGAGATCCATCATCTTCAAAATTTTGGAAAAGTTTTTAAAATATTGAAATTAGCTCTGACTTAAATGTTTTATAAATTTCAGAGGAAAGCCATTAAGTCCTGGACTTTACTTTGGTAGGAGACTTTTAATTACTGCTTTAAAATTAAAATTTTTAAATATCATCTATCTCTATTTCATTAAATACTTCAATTTTTTTCCTTAAGATTTGTATTTATATAGATAGATTTTTTTTTTTTTTCATTTGAGATGCAGAGTTAGAGAAAGAGAGAATCTCCCATATTCTGGTTCACTTATCAAATGTCTACAATGGCTGAGACTGGCCCAGGCCAAAGCTAGAAGTCTAGGACTCTAGCTTTATCTCCCACACGGTTTCAGGGGTCTAGACAATTGGATCATATTCTTCTGCATTTCCAGGCACAGTAGCAAGGAGCTGGATTGGAAGTGGGGCAGTCAGGAATCAAACTGGTGCTCTTATGGGATGCTGGTGTTGTACATGACAGCTTAACCCTCTGTGCCACAGTGCTGTACACTAAATGTATTTTTGTTTAGCTATTGAACAAAAGGGAAAACAATCTAAGGGTTTGAGTCCATTTAGTTTAATTTAAACACATAAGGTAGAGCTATTTGCAATTATAAGCTTACCTATCAAAGATATATGGTATGAATGAAAAACAATAAAAATGTAATTATGGAAACTGATTGATTTTTTTTATTTGAAAGAAGTTTATATTGTTCTAGAAAGAGCCTATTTCTATTATAGTTTATGATGACAGTATTCTATGTCTATTCTTAGCATTCAGTTAATTTCCTTTTCTAATGCTCACCTTTCTTAGGATTCTTTTAAAATAGTTTATTGAGATGAGTACATAAATCATCTCAGTGAAGACAAACACATGTAAAACTCTGGAGAGAGCTTTTCAAAGATTTTAAAGTAGTGGAAAGTCACTTAAAGGCCTTATACACCATGTTTTTATCTATTAATTTGAAATGTCTTCATAGAGTTCAAGGTGGTAAAATCTAAGTCAATTTCACATTTAGTTCAATATTTATTTTTATTTGTTTTTTTTTTTAACTTTTATTTAATGAATATAAATTTCCAAAGTACGGCTTATGGATTACAATGGCTTCCCCCCCATATCGTCTCTCCCACCCGCATCCCTCCCCTTTCCCACTCCCTCTCCCCTTCCATTCACATGAGGATTCATTTTTGATTCTCTTTATATACAGAAGATCAGTTTAGCATACATTAAGTAAGGATTTCAACAGTTTGCTCCCACACCAAACATAAAGTGAAAAATAATAGATGATTTTTTAAATGATGATGAAATCAGATCAGACCTATTGTCATGTTTAATCCCAGTGAGAGTTAAGTTGGGAGTTGATAATTTCTTCTTTTTTTTTTTTTTACAGAAGATCAGTTTAGTATACATTAAGTGAAGATTTCAACAGTTTGCACCCCCATAGAAACACAAAGCGAAATATACTGTTTGAGTACTCATTATAGCATTAAGTCTCAATGTACAGCACATTAAGGACAGAGATCCTACATGAGGAGTAAGTGCACAGTGACTCCTGTTGTTGACTTTACAAATTGACACTCCGGTTTATGGCATCAGTAATCTCCCTATGCACCAGTCATGAGTTTCCAAGGCTATGGAAGCCTTTTGAGTTCACTGACTCTTATCTTGTTTAGACAAGGTCATATTCAAAGTGGAGGTTCTCTCCTCCCTTCAGAGAAAGGTACCTCCTTCTTTGATGACCTGTTCTTTCCACTGGGATCTCACTCACAGAGATCTTTCATTTAGGGTGTTTTTTTTTTTTTTTTTTTTTTTTTTTTTTTTTTTTGCCAGAGTGTCTTGGCTTTCCATGCCTGAAATACTCTCATGGGCTTTTCAGCCAGATCGGAATGCCTTTAGGGCTGATTCTGAGGCCAGACTTATAAGACATCAATTGTCATCAGTTCAGAACTATAAAATGGACTGTATAAATATAGGCAAATGTCTATACTATAAATGAGAATTTTCTAGAAATTGGACTTCAATACATATTGACTTAATTTGAGAGTTCACTGCTAAATTTTTAGAAGGTAGATTAGGGAACATTTTATTCATTTCCTTCATTTGCTGCACATGTTTATATGTACAAGTGAACTCTAATTTAAAAATAAATAAATTAGTGCTGTAGTACCATTTTGTGCAGGAGCCATAATTAAATAAATATCTGAATTCATTACAAGTTCTCATACATGTGACATAAGCCCTGTCATTCACAAGGCAGTTAATCAAGTAGAAAATTATGGGTTATAAAATAAATACTCTTCAATTTGCTAGTTTGAAATCTTCATTTTCATGTGTTTCACTTGCTTATCTCCTCTATGTCTTCATTCATCAGAAACAACACAGATTACCACCTATGTTTAGATATCAACAGCACTTTTTTGTCCTAAATGAGAATCATTGAAGGGAACATATTCACCTGTATTATTGTTTGGAATAAATTAATGATTTTCACTTTCTTTAATATTATACTGTGTATCTCCTAGGCCTTAATTCTATCTCACGATTTGTTGAGAAACTGAGAAAATGTATTTCTATTGCTTGATTCATTCTCAGAATTGATCATAGAGATATAAATATTAGGAAACATACAAATCCCATCATTACAGAGGGAAATCAAAGATACATAGTGAAAAGGAAATTGAACAGAGAATAATACTTGTGATCTGAGATCTATAATAATAAGTTTTTTGTGAAATTTAATTTCACTAAGCCTTAGTGTGCTCCTTTTGTACAAACAAAAATCACTTTTAGACTCTCAAGGCAACAATGCTTAACTAAAGTACATAGCCAATCATTAAGGTAAATTGATCTATCTGACAGAATAACTGCTGAGGTGAAACCAAAAGGTGACATATAAAAACTTTATTTGCAAGTTCTACCTGCGTATCTTAACTTCCTTGGAGAAATCCGGCTCTTACTGTGTAAGCCACTAGCTTCCTTAGTAATTGACCTACACTTTCCATTTCTTTTCAATTTGCAACCAATTTTTATTACTTCCCACTGACCCCACTACTACCACTATGCTATTCTGGCTCCAAATTTTATTCCATTCTTGTCTATTGCCTTATTCAATTTTTCATGATGAACCCTAGTCAGTTTGTAAGCATGATCTCTGGCCATCTAAAAATGTAATTCTCTTGTTAATGTTTCATAGTTCAACTTTGATAGCTAGCGAGACAATCAAGAGAATCTCATAAGTTTATTGAGATTTTTAAAGATAAACTTTCATGAACAAATATATGATTTTATTTTGATTCCTCATCCTCATTTAAATGTCAGAAAATTATTATTCTGTCTTAAATTTTGTAGCCAATCACTGAGGACATTCAAGATTGCATTTCCTTGACCTTGGAGGTTTAAAATTAGTTTTATTGACCGATGACTCATACCCTTGGCTTCCTGAAGGAGGTTCATGCTTTGGAAAGCTGTGGAGGAGAATTACATTAAATTAAGAACATTTTTTCATGTTCATATGAGATAGAAGGGATATAAAGTGCTATCCCATAATATTACATTTTGTCTGTAAAATATTAAATAACCATTAATATATAATAATAATATCATATAATATAATATATATTATATTTTTAATCATTAAAATATGTAAATCTTATTTTAAAATTTCTTGATAATAGAGACTATCTAACAAATCATCTAGATTTTTTTCTCCCAAATAACTTTGATTTTTTTTTAAATAATTGCATTGACTTTGAAACAATCCCAAAATATGCTGAATGATTAACAGAGCTGTAATCACTGTTATAAACCTCCTGAAAACAGTCACTCTAATAAAACTGGCATACTAAATTCCACAGAAAAAATCAGGTGTAACTAAATATGATTAATGATGAACCAAATAATTTTACATGAAAAGAATATCAAGCAGATGTGGACCTTGACTTATCTTGAACTTCCTCATTAATCTCTTTAGTAAGAGCAAACCTATTACAAGTTACCTTACTTTACTCACATATTTTTAATAATAGTGAATTTTTGTTTTAAGGAAGTGAATCTCAAAACGTTGATGAAACAATAGAGGGCATAATCTATAATATCTTATTTTTTTACTACTCAATCTTGGTAGAAAAATTTGGAAGTTCTTGTAATACTATGTAAATACACTCCTCTGAATGACTTCAACAATTCTGAGCAGTTTCTCAATGGTCTTACAATTTTTAAGTGATTTGGCAACTAATGGTTACACTTTTTTTTTTTCACTAACTCATATTTTGAAAAGTTTTCAAATTGAGGGGAAAGTGGATTTATGTAGTTCCTTATCCATGTGGACTCTATCAACTGGGTAATGTTTATTCAAATGAAGCTATGGATGGGAAATGGCAGAGCCATTATGTTAGAAGAAAGAACATAGCCTGTGTATTTTGTATATTCCACTCCATTACACAAAACTTTTCTAAAAGTGTTTAATGAAACTATTATTTATGCCAGTCATGTTTCTTCTAAGAAATTTCTGCTTTTACAATGGCAATATCCAGGACCATGATACAAAAAAAAAAAAAAAAAAAAAAGAATGAACATTGTATGTTTGACCTGGGGAAGGCATTAGGCATTGTCTGAGATTAATCCTCTTAATATGTCTGAAATGTATCCCTGAATCATACATTTTGTTTTGTATATTAAGGGTCAATACCTTTCCTTATGTTCTTTGTCTTATTGTAAATTTTCTTTTGTATTCCCTTTGTTTATTATTAATTTTCATAACCTCAGTAGTCATAAGGTTAGCCTCTCAACACAAGAAAAACAATAACCTGGCTGACATTTGTTATGCCTCACTCCAAACCGGCATTTCTAGAGATTCATCTTACTTTTAGGAAGATGAAAATGTTTTGGGACTACACAGGATGATGGCATACACTTCTTTAAAATCACAGAAGACTGCTATATCCATCTTTTAATTCCTAATATTCTACTATGTCAGCAGGATTAAACCTGGAATCATGCACTAGCCATAATGGCAAAAGTAGACCTTAATTGAATAATTCAAATGTGCCGCTCACCTTGCAATCATCTTAATGAGAGTCATCATCCTTATATTACACAGTATAACTAACTCCATAGTGAACTAAGGCTTGGAGGTCCTACTCAACATGACAAACTCACAGGTTGTCTGTAATAGATACAAATCTTTCCAAGGGCAAATAATTCACTAAAAAACTGATAAGATTAAATAAGACAGTGCAACCCATATTTGAAGCAACTACTCCAGCCTTTGCAAGTAAGCCTTCAATCTGATTTAGGGTTGTATTTGAGATTTCAGTGGGAGAACTCATACATAGGAAATGCTTCTTGAAACTAATTCTCCTCTTTGTCTTTTTTTCCCCTCCACCACTGAAAAGCTGCTGTGTCTACTTACTAAGTAAATGTGATCCTTCTTTTATTTATTTATTTGAAAGTCAGAGTTACACAGAGAGAGAAGGAGAGGCAGAGAGAGAGAGAAAGAGAGAGAGAGAGGTCTTCCTTCTGCTGGTTCACTCTCCAGTTGGCTGCAATGGCTAAAGCTGCACCAATCTGAAGCTGGGGCCAGGAGCTTTCTCCAGGTCTCCCACGAGGGTGCAGGGGCCCAAGGACTTGGGCCATCTTCTACTGCTTTCACAGGCCATAGCAGAGAGATGTATTGGAGCAGGCGGGATGCTGGCACTGCAGGCGGCGGCTATAACCACTACACGACAGCATGGGCTCTGGGATCCCTCTTTGATGCCATGACAGTTTCACAAGGTCTTTAAATAAATGCACTGAATATTTGCCCTGCTGGATGTATCTACATGCTATGATGCCTTTTTGCACTTCCATAACATATTTCTTCTCAGCTTTTGCTAGTATTCAGCAAACACCAGGTTTGTGCAGGTATTTTTTCTATATTCTTTTAATTTCATCCAATCATGTGTTTTTCTTGACAGCAGGTTGAGTTGGAGAAATATCCCCTATCTCTGCATGAAAACCTGAAATACAGAATTAGTGCTGAAAGAAGTCTTTAAAATATTCCAGAACGTAATGTTGTAATAAAGAGTGAGCCAAAGCCGGCGCCGCGGCTCACTAGGCTAATCCTCCGCCTTGTGGCGCCGGCACACTGGGTTCTAGTCCCGGTCGGGGCGCCGGATTCTGTCCCGGTTGCCCCTCTTCCAGGCCAGCTCTCTGCTGTGGCCCGGGAGTGCAGTGGAGGATGGCCCAGGTGCTTGGGCCCTGCACCCCATGGGAGACCAGGATAAGTACCTGGCTCTTGCCATCGGATCAGCGCGGTGTGCCAGCCGCAGCGCGCTGGCTGCGGCGGCCATTGGAGGGTGAACCAACGGCAAAGGAAGACCTTTCTCTCTGTCTCTCTCTCTCACTGTCCACTCTGCCTGTCAAAACAATAAATTAAAAAAAAAAAAAGAGTGAGCCAAAATAAATTATTACCGCATACACAAGTGAAACATCAACTTATCAATATTTATCTGGTATATTTCAATAGTGTTTTTTGTATTGGACCTGGTTTATCTAAATATGAGAGCACTTCAAAAACTCACAGAAAAATGGAACTAAAATTTATTTTAGTTCAAATCCTTTTTGAGGGGCTGGTGTTGTGGTAAAACAGGTTAAGCCAGAGCTTGCTGTGCTAGCATACTCTATTGGAGCATCAGTTAGAGTCTCAGTCACTCCATTTCTGACCCAGCTGCCGGCTAACATGCTTGATAAAGAACAGGACGGGCCAAGTATCTGGACCTCTGTGTGTTACCCAAGTAGGAGATCCAGATAGAGATTCTGGCTCTTGGATTTCCCCTGGCCTATTCTTGGTCAGTAAAGACAACTGGGGAGTGTACTAGCAGATAGATCTTTCACTCCCCGCTCCCTGTGAGCCCTTCCTTCCCCCATGACTTTGTTATTTAAATAAATAAAACAAACCTAAAAAAAAAAAAAAAAACTTTTGGAAATTCATTCCTACTTTTTCAATAATATATACTTCTGTAAACTTTTGGAAGAAACTTCCAGTGCATAGTTTTCAAGATATTATTGCATCACAATAAATTTATTTTAATACTACTTTTAATGGACTTTGTAAAGTGCACTCATAGGTTCCTGTTTTTTTTTTTTTTAAAAAGTGAATTAAAGTTAACTAAGGGCCGGTGCCATGGCTCACTAGGCTAATCCTCCGCCTAGCGGCGCTGGCACACCGGGTTCTAGTCCCGGTCGGGGCGCCGGATTCTGTCCCGGTTGCCCCTCTTCCAGGCCAGCTCTCTGCTGTGGCCAGGGAGTGCAGTGGAGGATGGCCCAGGTGCTTGGGCCCTGCACCTCATGGGAGACCAGGAGAAGCACCTGGCTCCTGGCTCCTGCCATCGGATCAGTGTGGTGCGCCGGCCGCAGCAGCCATTGGAGGGTGAACCAACGGCAAAGGAAGACCTTTCTCTCTGTCTCTCTCTCTCACTGTCCACTATGCCTGTCAAAAAATAAAATTAGAAAAAAAAAAAAAAAAGAAAAAGTTAACTCAGAAAAAAAAAAGATTTGAAATGATTAGAACTTTGTAAATATTTCATGACTTATTCATGATATCTAACAAATGTACAGAATGCAGTTAACAAAACTATGAAATGATACAGGCTTATCTATGTAAATTAACATATTGACAAAATTAAAAGCTAAATTGCCTTTATGTTTCTATATCTTTGGCATTTGATTTCTTATTTATTTGTTTGTTTATTTATTTATTTGAAAAGCAGAGTTACACACAGAGAGAAGGAGAGGCAGAGAGAGAGAGAGGTCTTCCATCTGCTGGTTCACTCCCCAATTGGCTGTGCCATTCCAAAGCCAGGAGCCAGGAGCTTCCTCCAGGTCTTCCAACATGGATGCAGGGGCCCAAGGACTTGGGCCATCTTCCACTGCTTTCCAAGGGCATATCAGAGAACTGGATCAGAAGTGGAGCAGCCGGGACTTGAACTGGTGCCCATATGGGATGCTGGCACTGCGGGCGGCAGCTTTACCCACTACACCACAATGCCAGCCCTATCACTTGATTTCTTAAACTTTCTAGATTTATCCCTGTTGTTATTTTATTTATTCTACTCAATGCTGCTAAACTGAAGGCAAAAGTTTGAGATACTTCTCTATTTTGTCTTTCAAATCAGCTATTATATTTTCCTTCTATGCCATTACATTACTTTCTGTTGCTCCCATTTCACTAAGACATGAACAATTTTTATTTATGTAAAACATGGATTAGTGACTCCCATCCCCAGCACAACAATTTCTTCAAGTAAACCATGACTAAAGTAAACAAGAAGAGTTTTCAGGTTACAAGTGAAAGAGGGCTATGATGGGTTCAAATGAATATAATTGGATTAAAGATTGGAATCTGAGATGAAAGAGAGCTGGAAAAGTGTTACAAAAGAGGTTTGGTGATTTTTTTCATGTTACTGTCGATAACAATTAGGGGAAAATTCAAAATGGAAATAAAGAATGCAACATTTGCCCAATAGTTTCTTAATGAAATCATTAAGGAACTTTAAACTCTTTAAACTAATTGATCATGTAATGAATCTTTAAAGTTATTAATCATATAGTTTCCAAAAAGAACATAGAATAATATTATTACGTTTCCTTGGGACTTCCCAGTAGGGAAACATTAATACTGTATTAAAGCACAGTGTCAGACCTTGTCAGGCCCAGCTTTTAGTTCCATTATTCAGGTGTACATGATCAGAAGTGTAAATCCACTAAAGTTAACAGATTTTCAAATATTCTAAGAAGCTGCTAGAAAACAGACTACTTTACATTGGCTTTTAAAAATATCTTTCATGGGACTGGCATTGTGGTATAACAGGTTCAGTTACCACCTGCAATACTGGCATCTCGTTTGACCACAGGTTGCATTCCGGCTGCTCCATTTCCAGTCCAGCTTCATAATAATAAGCCTGGGAAAGCAGTGGAGAATGATGCAAGTCCTTGGACCACTCCCACCCATGTGAGAGACCTGGAAGAAGCCCCTGGCTCCCTGCTTCAGCCAGTCCAATCTTGGCTGTTGCTGCTATTTGGGGAGTGAACCAGAGGATAGAAGATCTCTCTTTCTACCTCTCTCTGTGTAACCCTGCCTTTCAAATGAGTAAATAAATCTTTTTTTTTAATTATTTACTCATTTGAAAGGTGGGGTTACAGAGAGGTAGAGGCAGAAGCAGAGAGAGAGAGAGGTCTTCCATCCACTGGTTCTCTCCCCAGTTGAAGCCAGCACACAGGAGCTTCTTCTGGGTCTCGCACACAGGTGCAGGGGCTCAAGGACTTAGGCCACCTTCTACTGCTTTTCCAGGCCATAGCAGATAACTGGATTGTAAGTGGAGCAGCCAGGACTTGAACTGGCACCCATATGGGTTGCCAGCACTGCAGGTGGCAGTTTTACTAACTATGCCATAGCATTAGCCACTAAAATAAATCTTAGAAAATAAAAATAAATAGAAGTAATAATAAAAATATCTTTGAAACATAAGATGAAGTTTGCAATAAGTTACAAAAATTAAAAGCAGGGAAAATTAAATTATCCTTGAGCTAAAACTCTTACAAGATCTCTTCTTTAGTAGATGGTAGGTTAATCATTTAACTTGTACTCACAAATGTATAAAACAGAATAGGCAGAAGATAAGATGAGGGAAGAAACAGGATTCTCTGATCTTGGTTTTTCATGAGTTTATTTGGAAATCAGTTCAAGTTAGCAAAAGAAAACAGCCTGTAGTCTAATTAGAAATAATGCATATTCTTTGTCCTTGTTTTAAATTATGGGATATAGAAATTAAACCATTATTTTTTTCTACTTTTTTTTCCTTCTAAAGAATTTGTACATGGAGGAAGAGAAATTCTACAGTGTTGTTTCTTCATTTTTGGCATAATCTATTTCCATAGACATTGTCTGAAACTAAAGATTAAAAAGTGAGAAGTTACTATCTATGATATACTACGATATAATATCACTTGTGGATAACTTTTATATTTTTGTTTCCTGTGTCAAAAAATTTGGTTTATTTATTATCAGTGCAACTACTTAAAGTAGGCTGCAGATTGGAACTTCAAAAACTCAACTTTGTGTCACCTCACCTAACATCTGAATTGACCTGTGACAACTTTGATGAACACAGTGTGGCAGAAGCGATGTCACACCTGTTTGGGGCTGAGAATTTAAAAGAACCTGTAGTTTCTGCCCTGGTCTTGGGAATCCTGAGTCAACTACACTTCTGGATAGACTTTATGGAGAGGCTCTAACACTACATGAACAGCATGATAGGTCAGTGAGGTCTTGCCTTTTAGTCATCTTCTCTAAGATGCCATCTATGTGAGTAAAGATATCTTGGCCATTCCAGACCAGAGGAAACGGTAGCTGGACTTCCCTGAGACACCTAGTTCATCCCAGGTGAGCAAATGAATTGTCCAATGAAGCACTACTTGCATTCCTGACCCATTCAACAGGAAGAGAGAAGAAAAGACGTTACTTAAGACACTAAAGTTTAATTCGTGTGTGTTGTAGCATGTATCACTGGAAAAGTAGGTTTCTAACACTGTTTTAAGCAAATAAGACAATGTCTGTGAAATTATTGCAGTTCAGAAAGGAAAACCTACCTTATCATCCTATTCCAAAACTACAATGAAAACAATAGGATTATCTGTTCAGTTTAATCTTAATAGAAGCTCAATTAACTTTGACATGAAAGAGATTGCTGCTTGTTATAAATAAGAGTAATTTTTAAAACATAATGAATATATGCAAAACCTCAAGATTGCTTCAGATACAATTTTCTCTGAAGGGGGGAGAGAAGTTCCACTCTGCTTATGGTCTTGCCTAAATACTGACAGAGACTGTGGACTCAAAAGGCTTCCATGGCCCTGGCAGCCCATGTCAAGAGTCTCCCGTGATCACTGACGTCATATAGAGTGTTAATTGTTACATTAACAACAGGAGTAATTGTTCTCTTACTCCCTATGCAGGATCTCTGTCCTCAATGAGTTGTACTATGAGAATTAACTGTAAAACTTGTTCTCAGTTGTTGTTTTTTTTTTTTTTTTTTATATTGTGTGTGTGTGTGCGCGCAAATTGTGGAAATTTTTACCTAGTATAGAGCTGGTCTCCTCTGTTTAATTTAATTGAGAAGGAATCTTAATAGAGAATGGAACTGGGACTGGGAATGGGAGAGGGAGGAGGAGGTTGGGTGGGAGTGCGGATGCGAAGGCATGTATGGTGAAAAGAATTATTATATTCCTAAAGTTGTACTTATGAAATTTGTACTTATTAAATAAAAGGTTTCTAAAAAAAAGCTACTTCAATGTGCTATAGTTTTTGAAATAGTGAAACGGCTTTAGAAAAACATATAATAGTGTGTAGATTTTATAATATTGCACACTCGGATATATAAATATGTAATATGTTATCTTAACAAATATTTATTTGCCTTTTGCTATTAAGTCCTAATATTGACTTTCCATAACAGGACAAGCACCAGAGCTCATATTTTACAGAATATACTTAATATTATTGAATAAATAGGTAGCTAGTTGCTTTACATCTGCTCAAAATGCTAGCAATCTCAAATTTGTGTCATTGTATTTAAGTGACTTTAGTAATTACATAATCTGTGGTCACATTTTAGACTTGCTTGCACTGATCATATAAAAGTTATATTTATGCAATGACATAAATATAATTACATATTCAGAAAAATGTGCCACTGAGAAGAGAATGCATAAACAAAGAATAATAATGTATGCAATAATTCTAGTTTAAACAGAATAAATTATAGTGGAAATTACTTAAGTTATCTCAAAGATAGAATATGACTTTGAAAGGGAAGGTTAAAAAAGGACATTTAAAATATTTCATAATGTCTTCCTAAACCAACCCCAGAGTATTAGGAATGGATTTTCATTTACAGTCACTATACTAGCATCAGCTGGAAGAGGGTGATTTGCTTAGAAACAATGTCATGATTTCATTTTGTGAACAAACTTGAAATAGTGTTTCAGTGCAAATATCCACATTGATAGTATTAACATCTATACCGTATGTGAAGCAACAGTATGAGTATAACCAGTTCATCCATGCAAAGCGAGACTTTCACCTTATCATAATAACTTCCCAACACAATTTGATCAGGCTCAGTGACCTGAGTTAATAAATGAGTAAGCCTACAAAACAAACAAGAGATGAATAAATCACCTGCCAATAATAGCCTTTTCAAGCCTTTCAGTCCCTAGGATTGATATGTTTAATTAGTGAAAATGAATTTTGCTATGTTGAATCACTAATGATGTTGTGAATCAAATAGTATATAAATGATTTGTCTTGCAATATTTGTGCACTAATTATATTATTCAATACTCAATGAGCAAGCAAAATAACAGAAATGGAAAAAGATCTGTTATGTGTTGAGTTTTGAAATCATGAGCAATTAGTCATTTCTCTGAATCAAAACAAGAAAATTAGAATCATCGTGACATATAAATATTACATTGTTAAGGCTCAGTTGTGGCTTTACTCTTTTCAAGGAGCCTCAGAATCATAAAATCTGATCATTATGCTGAATACCTTCCATTTTCTCAATGAAAACACTGTGATTAAATTAATATTATGAGGTTCTTCTGGCATAACACACAATAAAAGGAATAGAAGAGATAAAAGTAATAAAACAATAAAGCCATAAAAAACGGGGTATCTATCAGTTCCTGTAACTAAAATGTATGAAAGCTCAGATTACGTTTGATACAGTAAACTAACCATGTTTTAAAGGATTCCTTTTTCCTCCATGTTTCTCTGTAACATACAATAGGCCACCAAGTTGATGTGATGCGGCATCACGTTGTATATATTTTATAACTTTTTAGAATCAACTGCTTATAATTAAATCACTGTGCAGACTTGTTTTCATTATCTCTGCTTCAGCTTCTTGGGCCCAGTATCCTTCTCCAAAAGGGAATGCAACAAAGAATATTTAGTACATATTCTTTGAAAGTTAAATGAATAATGATCCATACAATGTTCTTAGTCTAAGTATAGTAGAAAAATGTAGTAAAATATAATTCCCAGTGTTTTCATGTTCAAAAAATGATTTTAATGATTTGAGACTTCACAATTTCCTAAAATATCATGCAGCAGATAAGACTGTAATGTTCTCCTCATAGTTCAACGTACTCCAGCAATTTACTCCTCATTGTCCCAAACAAACATTTTTAACCATCCCTAAATAAATTTCTCTATGCATAAATTTTGAATCACAAGCTTCAACTCATCAGGACCTGTTCCTAGGGTTTTGAGCAGGCCTAATCCAAGCTGAATCAAAACATGTCTACCTCAAATTTCAAATGTATTAGTGCATTCTAAGATATGAATCAACACCTAATGTATTAGTATATCCATTATACATACTATGATAAATGCTGGGTTTTATTACACTAGCTTGTCATTTATGAAATTATTAGATACAAATGTGTGTGTATTTTTACTCAGAGCCAAAACTATGAATTTTGGAATGAAAGACTGAATTGTTTTTCTTACCAGTTTTTACATAGTAGATGAGATTGAAATAGAGCAGGCTTTCAGTAGATAGGAACTGGGAAAATATGAAATGAAGAATAATATTTTGCAATTTGGTGCACTAATTTCACAAAAAAAAGATAATAATTTTTGGAACATAAGTCAACCACAGATAATGTGCTTCAAAAGTAGTAGAAAATAGGCCGGCGCCGCGGCTCAATAGGCTAATCCTCCGCCTAGCGGCGCCGGCACACCGGGTTCTAGTCCCGGTCGGGGTGCCGGATTCTGTCCCGGTTGCCCCTCTTCCAGGCCAGCCCTCTGCTGTGGCCAGGGAGTGCAGTGGAGGATGGCCCAGGTGCTTGGGCCCTGCACCCCATGGGAGACCAGGAAAAGCACCTGGCTCCTGGCTCCTGCCATCGGATCAGCGCGGTGCGCCGGCTGCAGCGCGCCAGCCGCGGCAGCCATTGGAGGGTGAACCAATGGCAAAAAGGAAGACCTTTCTCTCTGTCTCTCTCTCTCACTGTCCACTCTGCCTGTCAAAAAAAAAAAAATTAAAAAAAAAAAAAGTAGTAGAAAATAAAGTTAAATGAAAGATGAGTTTCATAGTTAAGAGAGTGAAATTGGACTTTGATCCAAAGTAGGGAGCCATCAAAAGTCCCTGGATATTTTACTAACATGATGAAACCAGAGTTTCATAGATTAGTCTTTTTAATCTTAAAATTTATAGATAGGGGACAAATTTCATGTATTTTATATATAGGGTTTTAAGAGCATATTGATGCTTCTCACTTCACCCTCTCTCACTCCATCTTCCTTCCTTTATTTTTCTTTCAGTTTTTACAACATCATATTTTCAATTAATTTTGTAGTCACAAGCAGTGAGTATAAAAACCACTGTCCTTCAAGAGTATAGACAAAAGCTATAAACAATAGCCAGATTTCAAAATTTCGCTGATATACATTATTTTTTATACTCTATATGTTAGTTACCACAAATTGGGGAGCATATGATATTTGTCTTTGGTGACTGGCTTATTTCTTTTTTTTTTAAAGAATTTTTATTTATTTATTTGAGAGGTAGAGTTACAGACAGTGAGAGGGAGAGTCAGAGAGAAAGGTCTTCTGTCCATTGGTCACTCCCCAATGGCTGCAATGGCTGGAGTTGCGCCAGTCTGAAGCCAGGAACCAAGTGCTTCTTCCTGTTCTCCCATGTGGGTGCAGAGGCCCAAGAACTTGGGCCATCTTCTACTGCTTTCCCAGGCCACAGTAGAGAGCTGGATTGGAAGAGGAGCAGCCGGGACTAGAACCAGTGCCCATATGGGATGCCGGCACCACAGGTGGAGGATTTAACCTACTGTGCCATGGTGCCAGGCATGGCGACTGGCTTATTTCACTAAGCATAATGGTCTCCAAGTGCATCCATTTTGTTGCAAAAGAAAGGATTACTTCTTTTTTTTTTTTTTTTTTTTTTTTTTTTTATTACTAGGTAGTATTCTGTTCTATATATTTAGCACAATTTCTTTAACCAGTCATCAGATGCTGGACATCTGGATTGATTCCATATCTTAGCTCTTGTGAGTTAATCTGCCATAAACGCAGAGGTACAGATAACTTTTTTATATGCTGATTTCATTTACTTTGTGTGAATTCCCAAAAGTGGAATGGCTGGTTCATATGGTGGATCTATTTTCAGATTTCTTAGGAATCGTCATGTTGCATCCAAGAATTATACTACTTTATATTCCCACCAGCAACATATTAGGGTACATTTTCTCCAAATCTTCACCATCATTTATTACTTTTCGACTTTTGGATGGTAGCTATTCTAACTGGGTTGAGGTGAAAACTCCTGGTAGTTTGTATTTCCTTGAGCATCTTTTTATGTGTCTGTTGGCTAATTATATTTCATCCTTTGAAAAATACCTGTTCATATTCTTAGCCCTTTTCTTAACTGGTTGCTTGTTTTGTTGTTGAGTTTCTTGAGCTCCTGCTGAGAGCAGACGGTCAGCTGAAGGTAAAGGAACCAATTACCAGGTTGTCATAGTCACTTAAGATTCAGATCTTAGAACAGGTGACTGAAATAGCAGCAGGCAGATAAGCAGTCACAGTTGAGTACAGACTTTCATGAGAAACTGAAATTAGAAGATGATGCATAAGTGCATAAATCAACATTTTTCTTGGATTTTAGTTTAGTGTGTAAAAACAGTAATACATACAAGGAGGAAGAGAGGAAAAAAATTAATGGTAAAGAATAATATCAACTTTAATTGCTCAGTTTGTTATTCTTGAAAGTAAGAATTTAAAGAAAAAATATTTCAGTAACTGGAGAATACATACATGTGGGGTCCATGAAAGGGATCAGACTCAAAGTATCCCAGTAGAGTCATCTGTTTCTTCATGCCTTTTAACACTAAAGTTGGACTTTTGAATTCCAGGTCAAGGAAGATTATTTAATATATTTAATTTTGCTTGGGGTCTTTTTGCTATGTTTTAAGAATTATTGCTGAATGAATAAAACTACCTTTGCATAGTGTGAGTCCAAGGATTTGAATCCAACTTAATACATATGCATAGCTGTGTTGCATTGTTTATAACTAAATTCAAAGTTTTGTAAAATCAAAGGAGCATAACAATAAAATCAAAGGAGCATAAGGCTATTCAAAATTTGCAAAATTTTTAATTGTTAAGAAAATAAAATGCATATTTTAATTTGTGGAATCAGCAAGTTTGATTAAATTGAAGTATGATAGGAAACAAGTAATAATCCATTTAATGCTTTCTGCCGTCACTAGAAAGCAAGACACATCTTACCATATGCTGGAAAGAAAGCAGATGTTGTTCAGTGGGTATGACTGTGGACCACATAATTTTTTACTTTTAAGACAACATTTAAAGATGCCAGATTGTTCTAATCACAAGTGTCAGCCATTCATTAGCTTAATGGAAAAAGGTAACAGATTATGTATATAATAGTCACCTAGGGAGAAGATATACATTTACAGCCCATAACACTTATGTAGATAGATTGTAGACATAAAAATCTTCCACAGGAGAGAGAGAGACAAACAATTACTCTAATGGAAAGCAAGAGAATGTGATTAAAATTAAATGCTACCCAAAGACAGATAGTTGTGGTGGGAATGACACATAGGACAGCAATATAACTTGGCCTTGCTTTTTGGGTCATAAAAGTAGGGACGATAATAAATACATTGAGATATTTCAGTTGAAGAAGGTTTTGCAGATAGATTTACTTTTGAAGTAATCATAACTTCTTCTCCCACCCCATGTGTAAAATTAAATTTCTAAAATGGCTTCCAAAAGTTATTCATCTTAATTGTCTATTGATATGGTAAAATCTCATTCCCACTATTATTCTAAGTTGTATGTTGCCAGTTGACTTTAAGATGGGGGGATTTTCTTACTCTACCTTATTTAATCACATGAGCCCTTAAAGATAGAGACATTTTTCCATCTGACGGCAAAATAAGTCAGAGAGGTTGAAAGCACAGAAGGATTGGAAGTGCTATGGCTGGATTGATGGTGTAATGGGCCACATAGGAAGAAATGTGGTGCCCTCAGGTAAATGAGAGGTCCCTGGGTGAAAGTCAGCAAGCAAAGGACAACCTTGTCTATACTCTGAAAACAACAGAATTCTGTCAATAAATTAACAAACTTGGAAGGAGATCTCAGTAACAGTGCCCTTGATTTATGATTTGATTAAAGCTTGTGGAATCTTCAGCATAGAACCCAGTTAAGCTCACATGGACCTTAGGAGAATTTAATTAAGCTTAGAAAAAAATAAGGTTAGAGAATAAATTCTCGAATTTATAAGCCCTCAAAGACAAAATATTTTACTACATTCGGACTTAAAATATAATTTCAAATATATACCATAATAATCATGAGTAAGCAAAATGCAGAGTGCCCCCAGACAAGATTAATTTGAAGGGGAGATAGTTGGGAAGAGTGAAGTTGGGATGCTATATGTTAAGCTGAAGAATAGAACATTTTAAGAAAATGCTTTAGAGTTATATAGCCAGGTTAATAGTGTATAATGAAATGCAATACTTGACTAAATATGAAATTTGAATAAATGTTTTCTTTAAGGTCATAAATTATTTATTTAATAATTCACTTCCATTTACATGTGAAATAAAGAATTGTATCTTTGATGTGTAGTTTCCTAGTGAAAAGTTTTCTGCTTAGTATGTAATTATATACAAATTTATATGAATATAAATTAGTATGTAATTTACATAAACATATATATATACAGAAAATAAAAATAAAGGCATTTAAACCACAAAAGTGATTTTAAGTGATGAATATTTATTTCCATTTAAAATTTTTCATTCATTTTTACTTATTTTAAGGCAGAATGACACAGAGAGAAAGACATAGAGTGAAATCTTCCATCTGCTGGCTCACTTCCCAAATGCCCTTAACAGCTGGAGCTGAACCAGCCTAAAGGATGAAACCAGGAATTTCATCTAGCACTTCCATGTAGGTAGCAGGGACTCAAGTACTTGAATCCTGATCAGCTACCTGCCAGGCACATTTGCTGGATGGCAGATTGGAAGCAGAAGTGTTAATGAGACTTCATTTTGGGGTACAGGCCTTAATCTGCTGTACCAAAACACACCTCCTTCCATTTTTGAGTTTAATATCAGGTGTACTATGCAAATGATAATATACAACTTTATGAGGAAGCAGTGTTCTGTGAAATAAGCAGTAGATGAAAGAGGGAGAAATAGAAATCACTCTATTATACTTGAATATTATTATACATGTATTTAGAATCAAATTGATGTATTTCTAGGCTTGAATAGCTCACTGTGCTGTTCTGTTTTGCTCCTTTCTTTTCTGACCACATTGTGTTTTTAATATTATTCTTGTCTCTCTCATTACATTGTTGCCTCCTGTTTATGGTCCGAGAGGTCCATCATTCCCAAATTTATGTGTATTGTAATAATTTCTTGAATTTCATACATCATTCATATATTTTTTTATTTCTACTGCCAGTATTACAAAACTATGTGAATCTGTTGATTATGTTTTTTTTCTATATTATTACATAGGATAGTATAAACTATTAACATTAGCATTGCTTTTTCTGTTATGATTATTTATACTATGGCTCTATTATTAAGTGAGCACCTCCATTTTAAATCATAATTCAAGAGAAATAAATGTGAGGACCTCTGTTCAAATGAATCATGAAAATGATACAGTATGACTTCCAGATGGGCACATTAGAAAATGCTTTGCATTGTGGCATAGTCAGTGCTTCTGAATAGTGCTGACGAACTGTTTTCCATCACTCTCCATTGTCTTCCTGCTTCTCCATGAACTATAGTAGGCTTCTTTCCATACATTACATGTAAGCAAATTTCAGTAAGATCCCGAAACTCCATTTCTAAGTAAAAACTGATTTTTTGACCCTTAATTATGAGAACTTACAACATTTCATACTTTTAGCCATTGTGATTTTCTCAAATCACCTCTTCTTTTGAAGACCTTAACTTGGGTTCTTGCTACTCCCCATATCAATTTTTGTTCACATTCCTTTGTGTCCTGTACTCATCTTCCCAACCATTAATTGTCAAAATCCACAAACTCTCTCAGCCCTAATTTCTTATTCTATATTCTCCATCTAGGTGATATCGGTCACCAAGTATAAGCACGTTGTAACTTATTTGCATACTAAATTCAGGCTTCTGCTAACAACTCTCGATTTATCCTACTGCCAATTTATAATTTACTCTTAAAAGTTTTATCATAACTGAAACTTTCTTGGACCAACAACAAATGTAGACCCATCCTGCTGTGTTCATTATCTATTTCTACTTAAAAAACTGCCTCAATACTATCATATATCATTATATTTCATTTTTTCTAGGCCAGAAATTTAGAAGTGGCTTCACCAGGATATTTGGCTTCAGGTCTTTCATGAGCTACAGTCAGATGTTGTCTATGCCAACAGGCACTTGAAGATTTGACTGAACATACAGGATACTGTTCCAAAGTAACTTTCTCCCAGGGCTAGCCAGTCAGTCCTGAAACTTATCAGAAGGCCACATCTATTTTCTACACAGGCTTCTCTTCTGAGCCAAGTATCCTCCCAATGGCTTCTTACAGAGTGAACAATTCAAGAGACAAAGCTGAATGCTGCATCATCTCTACCTTCTCCATTGTCTGCTCAATTCTGCTGTGATTCAGAAGGAGAAGGGAGTACAAAAGAACAGGATTACCACCTCATAAGCATTGTTGAGGGTCATCTTGGGGCCTCACTACCATATTACCATGCAGTTATATCAAGGAGTGCTTCTTAGCACCTCCTTCATGTTCAGTCTTCCATATTCAATTCTTTGATTTCAGCCCTGTGACTTTTGAAACTACTGATTTGTAGACTCTATTGTTATCATGTTAAATATTGGAAGTCCAATTTCATATATTACCATCGATACAATCTAGTTATCACACAGAATATAACTTATAAAATGTTATATTTTCCCATAAGCCAGCTTAAAATATACCCCTAGTTACTCATTCCTTTTAGGCCAGACCCTAATATGAAATTCAGGTAGAGTTAGACAGTGAGAGAGAGACAGAGAGAAAGGTCTTCCTTCCATTGGTTCACCCCCCAAATGGTCGCTATAGCCGACGTGCTGCACCGATCGAAGCCAGGAGCCAGGTGCTTCCTCCTGGTCTCCCATGCGGGTGCAGGGCCCAAGCACTTGGGCCATCCTCCACTGCATTCCCAGGCCACAGCAGAGAGCTGGCTGGAAGAGGAGCAACCAGGACAGAACCAGAGCCCCAACCGGGACTAGAACCCAGAGAACCGGTGCCGCAGGTGGAGGATTAGCTTAGTGAGCTGTGACACCGGCCTCTACATGATTTTTCAACAACCTGATTTTCCAGCTAAAGCTCATAAGATAGTCCCCTTTCTCTTTGTATTAACATATACACAAAACTAATCAGATTCTTTAATATGTTCCATTCTTTGACACACATGGGAATTTAACTTTCCTTCTAACTGGATTTTATGGCTTCTACCTTATTTTAGTTAGCAAACATCACATCATTCTATATATTTTGCTTCTTCAAAACAATATTTCCATCCTCTCAGACTAAGCTACAACTTTCTACGATTTACTGACAATGCAAGCGATTTGTATTCATATTCCTTGAGAGACACACTTGTATTTCTTTTAAAAATGGTTTTCCTATATGTGCTTTACTTGCTCATCTAAATCAGCGCCCACATATTTTAAGCCTTTTTACCTTTGTGACTTTCTATTGAAGTAAAAATTAAGAATAGGAAAATGGGGATATTGTGAAGTTTTTGTTTTCATGTTCCTTTTTTGATTATGATAAGACAGAGTATCAACATACTAACAACCACTTATTATGTGTCCAAGATGGCAGAATAGGGAGGGAGCTCACTGATAGTCCAGGAAAAGATAGCTTAATAAAAGTGGAGATACTGTAGTCTCAGAGAAGAGTTAGGGAAAAAAAAACTGCAGAGGAAACCCTTCCAGAATTAGAGGGACATGTTGGACCTACGTGGAGGACATGGGCACCCACGGCTTGGAAGCCCAGCTGCTGAGAGAGTCTCCACTCCAGTGCTGGAAAGGGAGGTGAGGCGAAACCATAGTAGCCCGAGACATTGGCGGAAAAGTGGCAGGAAGATCCAAGAGGGAACAAGGGTTGAAGCCCCATGGGGGAAAGTACACCAGTCTAATTAGAGGAGAGCAAAAAAAAAAAAAAAAAGTAAAAAGGGACCCGTTACAGACACAATTATCTCTCTCCACTCACCTTACAAAGGCGAGAGGGACAGTAGAGCTGGCACCATTTTGGATATATGTAACAGCTCTGCCAACTTGGGGATGTGCCTGCCTTTAGCCAAGCAGAAAAAAACAGCAGAGGAAATACTTCCAGAATTAGAGGGACACAGTGGATCTATGTGGAGGGCATGGGCATCCATGGCTTGGGACTCCAGTTGCCAAGAGGCTCCGCACCAGTACTGGAAAGAGAAGTGAGACAAAACCACAGTAGCATGAGGCACTGGCAGAAAAGCAGCAGGAAGAGCCTAGAGGGAACTAGGATTGAAGCCCCATGGAGGAAAATACACCAGCCTAACTAGAGGAGAGTAAAAATAAAAGGGACGATACGGACATGATTCTCTTTCTCCAATCACCTTACAAAAGAATAGGAGCCTATAGAGCAGGCACCATTTTGGACATATGTAACAGCTGCGACAGCTCAGGGCTATGCCCAGCAACCAACCAAACAGAAAAACCTGAATCTGGTTGGAAGTAATAACAGGAGGCTAATATCTAGTAAATGTGTGTTGCTTATGAACTGGGACTGTGAAAAAAACAAAAACAAAAACAAAATGAAAGGTGTGTGGGAGAACTCATGGTGTGGCTGAGACTTGAGTAGTCTTGATGGGAGACGTCACAAGCAAGGGCTGCCCTGGCTACCTGGTGAGAGACACTGCAGGAGAATCTGAGCTTACACTGAGGACTGCCCAGGTCCTTTGTGTGGTCCTTGGGACAGAGCAAAAGAATATTATACCCACTGGAGCTAGTGCTCAGGCACTTTGCTTCTGATTAAAAAAGGGAGAGAGAGAGAGAGAAAGAGAAGATTTATCACACCAAACCTGGCTGTGTCACCTTATGCACACCCTTAACCCTGAAGAACTGAAAGAGCTCTGGCCACACCCACCACAAGCCTCTAGAGTCACTGAAAGCAGATAGTCCAATTATAAATGCCAAACAACAAATGCAACAACCAAGAAAACAAGAACAAGGAAGATAACATGACACTCGCAAAGGAACATCACACATCAATACAAGATTATGAAGACAACAAGATAGAAGAAATGCAAGAAATGGAACTCAAAAAATTTATGATAAGAATATTTAGAATTCATCAAATACAAATGCATGAACTACTGAAATCCAGAAAATCTTTCTCATGAAAATGAAATCTTAAGGAGGAATCAAAATGAAATGAAGAATTCAATAGAAAAATTAAAAAAAAAAACATAGTTGAGAGCTTAAAAACAGAATTGGTGAGGCAGAAGACAGAATATCGGACTTAGAAGACAGAGCACAGGAAAGTATACAGTCAAACCAAAGACAAGAAGAGGAAATTAGAAATCTAAAAAATATTGTTGGGAATCTACAGGATACTATTAAAAAACCTAACATTTGGGTACTAGGAGTTCATGAAGACATGGAGTGAGAAAGTCTTAGAAGGCCTTTTTAGTGAGATACTAGCAGAAAATTTCCCAGGTTTGTAGACAGAGATATCCAATTATAGGATAAACACAGAACTCCCAATAAACATGACCATAAAGGATCTTCAAAGGACATACTGTAATCAAACTCACCACAGTGAATCATAAAGAAAATATTCTAAAATTTGCAAGAGAGAAATGTGAGATTACTCTCAGAGGATTTCCAATTAGACTCACAGCAGACTTCTCATCAGACACCCTACAGGCTAGAAGGGAATGGTACGATATAGCCCAAGTACTAAGAGAAAAAAAACAGAATATTGTATCCTGAAAAGTTCTCATTTGTGAATGAAGGAAAATAAAGACCTTTCATAGCAAACATAAATTGAAAGAATTTATCACCACTGCATCCAGCCCTGCAAAAGATGCTTAAAGATGTGTTACACACAGAAACACGGCCATGAATATGAAAGAAGGTAAGGAAGAAAATCTCCCAGTAAAAGATCACAGGAAGTTCAAAGTATCTGTTAGAAATATCTTTGGAAAAATTGCAGGGCAAAGCCACTACTTATCAATAGTCACATTGAATGTAAATGCCATCAACTCTCTGGTTAAGAAACACAGACAGGCTGAATGGATTAAAAATCAAAACCCATCTATTTGTTGCTTACAAGAAACACATCTTTCCAACAAAGATGCATGCAGACTGAAAGAGAAAGGTTGGAAAAAGATATTCCATGCCAACAAAAAACAAAAAAGAGCTGGTGTAGCCATCTTAATATCTGACAAAATAAACTTTAACACAAAAATATTAAGAGAAACAAAGAGGGGCACTATATAATGATTAAGGAATCAATTCAACAGGAAGATGTAACAATTATAAATGTATATGCACCTAATTACAGGGCAATGGTTTATTTATAAGATATGTTAAGTAACTTAAAGGGAGACTTAGACTCCAATACATTGGTATTGGGGGACGTCAATACTCCACTTTCAGCAATAGAAAGATCAATCAGACAGAAGATCAACAAGGAAGCAGATATCTACAGAACCTTTCATCCTACACTTAAAGATTACACATTCTTCTTAGCAGTACATGGAATCTACTCTAGGATTGACCACATAATAGACCATAAAGGAAGTCTCAGCAAAGTCAAATAATAGAAATCATATCATGCATCTTCTCAGATTACAGTGGAATGAAGCTGGAAATTAGCAACTCAGGAATCCCTAGAGTATACGCAAACACATGGAGACTGAACAACATGCTCCTGAATGAACACGGGGTCATAGAAGAAATTAAAAGAGAAATAAAAAACTTTCTGGAAGTAAATGCAGATAATAGCACAACATGTCAAAACTTATGGGATACAGCAAAAGCAGTGTTAAGAGGAAAGTTTATAGCAATAGGTGCCTACATCAAGAAATTGGAAAGGCACCAAAAATGAGCTTTCAATGCATCTCAAAGATCTAGAAAAACTACAGCAAACTAGACCCAAATCTAGCAGGAGAAGAGAAATAGTTAAAATTTGAGAAGAAATCTACAGAATTGCATCCAAAAAAATTACAAAAGATCAGCAAAGCAAGGAGCTTGTTCTTTGAAAAAGTAAACAAAATTGACACCCCCTTGGCCCAACTAACTAAAAAAAGAATAGAAAAGACCCAAATCAATAAAATCATAGATGAAAAAGGGAATGCAACAACAGACACCACAGAAATAAAAAGAATCATCAGAAATTACTACAAGGACTTGTATGCCAGCAAACAGTGAAAATCTATCTGAAATGGATAGATTCCTTGACACATACAACCTACCAAAATTGAACTATGAAGACAGAGAAAATCTATACAGACCCATTAACGAGACAGAAACTGAATTAGTAATAAAGGCCCTCCCAAGAAAAAAAGCCCAGGACCAGATGGATTCAATGCTGAATTCTACCAGACATTTAAAGAAGAACTAACTCCAATTCTTCTCAAACTATTCAGAACAATTGAAAAGGAGGCAATCCTCCCAAATTCTTTCTATGAAGCCAGCATCACCTTGATTCCTAAACCTGAAAAAGATGCAGCATTGAAAGAGAATTAAGACTAATTTCCCTGGTGAACATAGACACAAAAATCCTCAATAAAATTTTGGCCAAATGAATGCCACAACAAATCAGAAAGATCATCCACCCAGACCAAGTGGGATTTATCCCTGGTATGCAGGTACGGTTCAAAGTTCACAAATAAGCAGAAGAAAAACCATATGATTATCTCAATAGATACAGAGAAAGCATTTGATAAAATACAACACCCTTTCATGATGTAAACTCTAAGAAAATTGGGTATAGAAGGAACATTCCTCTATATAATCAAAGCAATTTATTAAAAAACCATGGCAGCAATCTATTGAATAGGGATAAGTTGAAAGCATTTCCACTGAGATCTGGTACCAGACAGGGATGCCCATTCTCACCATTGCTATTCAATATACTACTGGAAGTTTTATCCAGAGCCATTCATCAAGAGAAAGAAATTAAAGGGATACTAATTGGGAAGGCAGAAGTCAAACTATCCCTCTTTGCAGATCATATAATTCTTTATTTAGGGGACCCAAAGAACTCTACTAAAAGACTATTGGAGCTCATAGAAGACTTTAGCAGAGTAGCAGGATATAAAGTTAATGCACAAAAATCAACAGCCTTTGTATACATAGGCAAAGCCATGGCAGAGAAAGAACTGCTAAGATCAATTCCATTCACAATAGCTATAAAACAATCAAATAACTTGGAATAAACTTAACAAAGGACTTCAAAGATATCTACGATGAGAATTACAAAATCTTAAAGAAAGAAATAGAAGAGGATACCAAGAAATGGAAAAGTCTCCCAAGCTAATGGATTGGAAGAATCAATATCCTCAAATGTCCATTCCCCCAAAAACAAATTATGGATCAATGCAATATTAATCAAAATACAAAAGACACTCTTCTAGATCAGTTAAAAATGATGTTTAAATTCATAAGGAGGCACAGGTGACCTCAAATATCTAAAGCAACCTTGAACAACAAAAACAAGCTTGAGGCCGGCGCCATGGCTCACTAGGTTAATCTTCCACCTGCGGCACTGGCACACTGGGTTCTAGTCATGGTCGGGGAGCCGGATTCTGTCCCAATTGCTCCTCTTCCAGTCCAACTCTCTACTGTGGCCTGGGAGCACAGTGGATGATGGCCTAAGTCCTTGGGTCCTGCACCTGCATTGGAGACCAGGAGAAGCACCTGGATCCTGGCTTCGGATCAGCACGGTGAGACAGTTGCAGCGCACCGACCACAGCAGCCATTAGTGGGTGAACCAACAGAAAAGAAATACCTTTCTCTCTGTCTCTCTCTCTCACTGTCCACTCTTCCTGTCAAAAGAAAGAAAGAAAGAAAGAAAGAAAGAAAGAAAGAAAGAAAGAAAGAAAGAAAGAAAGAAAGCTTGAGCATCACAATACCAGATTTTAGAAATACTACAGGGCAGTTATAATCGAAACACCATAGTACTGATGAAGAAACAGATGGATAGAACAATGAAACAGGATACAAACACCAGAAATCAATCCAAACATCTACAGCCAACTTGTATTTGATCAAGGGTACAAAACCATTACCTGGAACAAGGACAGTCTATTCAACAAATGGTTCTGTGAAAACTGGATATCCATGTGCAGAAGCATGAAGCAAGACTCCTACGTTACATCTGACATAAATATCCACTCAACATGGATTAAAGATCTAAATCTATAACTGACACCATCAAAGTATTAGAGAACATCAGAGAAACCAGGCAAGATATAGGCACAGGCAAAGGGTTCTTAGAATAGACCCCAGAAGCACAGCAGTCAAAGCAAAATTAACAAATGGGATTACTTTAAATAGAGAAGTTTCTGTACTACAAAGAAACAGTCAGGAAAGTAAAGAGGCAAATGAGAGAATGGGAAAAAATATTTGCAAACTATGCAATTGATAAAGGATTAATGACTATAATCTACAAAGAGATCAAGAAATTCCACAACAACAAAACAAACAACCCACTTAAGAGATGAGCCAAGGACCTCAATAGACATTTTTCAAAAGAGGAAATCCCAATGGCAAACAGGCACATGAAAAATGTTCAAGATCACTATCAATCAGGGAAATGCAAATCAAAACCACAATGAGGTTTCACCTCACCCCAGTTACAATGGCTGACATACAGAAATCTACCAACAACAGATACTGGCGAGGATGTGGGGAAAAAGGGACACTAACCCACTATTGGTGGGAATGCAAACCGGTTAAGCCACTATGGAAGTCAGTCTGGAGATTCCTCAGAAACCTGAATATAACCCTACCATACAACCCAGCCATCCCACTCCTTGGAATTTATCCAAAAGAAATTAAATTGGCAAATAAAAGAGTTGTCTACACCTCAATGTTCATTACAGCTCAATTCACAATAGCTAAGACATGGAATCAACCTAAATGTCCATCAACAGAATTTGGATAAAGAAATTATGGGATATGTACTCTATAGAATACTATACAGCAGTAAAAATTAATGAAATCTGGTCAGTTGCAACAAAATGGAGAAATCTGGAAAACATCATGTAGAGTGAAATAAGCCAGTCCCAAAGGGACCAATATCATATATTCTTGCTGATCAGTGACAATTAACCTAGCACCTAAAAAGAAACCTAGTGAAGTGAAATGGGAACTATGAGAAACAATGACTTGAACAGCCCATGTCCTAACTGTTGAGGAATAACTTACCATTTTATTCCTTTCAGTGTTTTTTGTTCTACTTAATACAATTAGTTGAACTCTGTAATTAATACACAATTATTCTTAGGTGTTTAAATTTAACTGAAAAGTGATCCCTGTTAAATATAAGAGTGATAATAAGAGAGGGAGAAGATGTACAGTTCAGCACATGCTCACTTGGACTTACCCCTAATGGTAGGGCTAGAAACGTGCCAGGGGATTCCAATTCAATCCCATCAAGGTGGCATGTACCAATGCCATCTCACTAGTCAAAACGATGAGTTTCAGTTCATAGCTGTTCATAATGATAGGATTAAGAGTCAAAGGAATCACATAAACAAGACTAGTGTCTGCTAATACTAACTGATAGAATTAAAAAGGAGAGAATGATTCAACATAGGAAGCGCGATACACACCAGACTCATAGAATGGCAGATATCCTAATTAGCACTCTGGCCTCAGAATTAGCCCAAAAGGCATACAGATCTGGCTAAAAAGCCAATGAGAGTATTTTAGGCATGGGAAGCCAAGACACTATGGCAAAAAAAAAAAAAAAAAAATGACCTGAATGAAAGATCTCTGCAAGTGAGTTCTCAGTGGAAAGAATGGGCCATCAAAGAAGGAGGTACCTTTCTCTGAAGGGAGGAGAGAACTTCCACTTTGACTGTGGCCTTGTCTAAATAAGTTCGGAGTTGGCAAACTCTTGAGGCTTCCATACCCTTGGCACCTCATGACAAGCACCTCTGGTGATTACTGACATCATAAAGAAGAGGGTCAATTGTTAAATCAACAACAGGAATCACTGTACACTTACTCCCCATGTAGGATTTCTGTCCTTAATGTGTTGTACTATGTGAATTAACGATATAACTAGTTCTCAATAGTACTTTAGGCCAGCACCACGGCTCACTAGGCTAATCCTCTGCCTGCGGTGCCTGCACCCCGGGTTCTTGTCCTAGTTGGGGCACCAGATTCTGTCCCGGTTGCTCCTCTTCCAGTCCAGCTCTCTGCTGTGATCTGGAAGTGCAGTGGATGATGGCCCAAGTCCTCAGGCCCTGCACCCCATGGGAGACCAGGAGAAGCACCTGGCTCCTGGCTTCGGATCAACGTGGTGCACTGGCTGCAACAGGCCAGCCGCAGCAGCCATTTGGGGGTTGAACCAACAGAAAAGGAAAACCTTTCTCTCTGTCTCTCTCTCTCTCACTGTCCACTCTGCCTGTCAAAAAAAAATAGTACTTTATACTTTGTGTTTCTTTGTGGATGAAAACTGTTTTAATCTTTACTTAATATGTACTAAATTGATCTTCCATATATAATGATAATTGAAAATGTATCTTGATAAAGAATGGGATGGGATAGGGACTGGGAGTTGGGATGGTTGCGGGTGGTAGGGAGGTAATGGGGAGGAACCTACTATAATTGAAAAGTTGTATTTTGGAAATTTATATTTATTAAATAAAAAGTTAAAATTTAAAATTTGAAAGGAAACTGCTTATTGAATAGAATCTCTTGGCTGGTACAATGGTGAATCAAAAAACTAGTTGTTATATCCACTCAACCTTGGAAAGGTTGATTTAGCCACTGAAGAATAAGACTTAGATAAAGGACTCAATGATGTGCTGAAGCTAAGAAAATTGTATGATGAGGGAATGGAACTGGTAGATCACCTCTGTATTCTAGTCATAGAATTCTAAATCTACATTGCAGTTGATTCAATTTTCTTTATTTTTTGGAAAAATTTGCATGCTTTTTGTTGATTAAGACCTTTTGGAAACAACTATTAAAAAAATTGACAGCCTGCAAATACACAGCCAAAATTAACCTCATAACTGTGTGAATATTTGACATGGTCAATTAATTAATCAATTAATTTAAAGTAACAGAATATTACCAGGAAAATGTCCAATTCAAGCACCGAAACATCTGACTCAAAGGAAATATTGTGCCATTTGATGTTGTGCATAAAAATGACATGTTGCTGCAGGGTTTTTTTTGCATTTTTACCCTCAATTTTAATGGAATTTGTGGTCTTATGACAGGTTTTAAGATTGTACCCTTAGAACTAAGTCCATAGGAATATACACAGAACTATACAGCTTTACAGTTACTAACTTATTCCCACTCCTATTTTTTTACTGAGATCTATTTTCAACTGACTTTATACACATATGATCAACTCTTTGTTATGTAAAGAGTTGTACATATATTACGAAGAAAAGAAAAAAAAGCTGTTCCTGGACAGTCAAGATGAGGGCTGTTCAAGCCATTGCTTCTCAGAGTGTCAATTTCACTTCTACAACTTTCATTTTAGGTGTGCTATTAGCTCTCACAGATCAGGTAGAACATATAGTATTTGTCCTTTTGGGAATGGCTTATTTTCCTAACTATGAAGTGTTCCAGATTTTTTAAAAGATTTATCCATTTGTTTGAAAGAGTTACACAGAGAGAGGAGAGGCAGAGGGGAGAGAGAGAGGTCTTCCATCCAATGGTTCACTCCCCAATTGGCCACAGAGACCAGAGCTGTGCCGATCTGAAGCCAGGACCCAGGAGCTTCTTCTGGGTCTCCCACAGGGGTGCAGGGGCCCAAGGACTTGGGCCATCTTCTACTGCTTTCCCAGCCCACAGCAGAGAGCTAGATCAGAAGTGGAGCAGCCAGGACTCAAACTGGCACCCATATGGGATACCAGTACTTCAGGCCAGGACATTAACCTGCTGCACCACAGCACCGGTTCCAAGTATTCCAGATTGATCCATTTTGTTGCAAATGACTGGATTTCATTTTTTTTACTGCTTTTTATTATTCCATAGTGTACATATCCCATATTTTCTGTATCAAGTCTTCAGTTGATGAGCATTTAGGTTGATTCTATGTCCTAGCTACTGTGAATTGAGCTGCAATAACCATGGAAGTGCAGATAGCTCTTTTGTTTACTGATTTCATTTTCCTTGGGTAAAATCACAGGAGTGGGATGGCTGGGTCATATGGTAGGTCTATATTCAAATTTTGAGGCATCCACATACTGTCTTCCACAGTGGTTTTACCAGTTTACATTCCCACCAACAGTGGATTAGTTTACATTCCCACCCACATCCTCTCCAGCATCTGTTGTTTGTTGATTTCTGTGTAAGAACCATTCTAACTGGGGTAAGGTGAAACCTCATTGTGGTTTTGATTTGCATCTCCCTGACAGTTAGTGATCCTGAACTTTTTTTCATGTGCCTGTTGGCCATTTGGATTTCCTCTTTTGAAAAATGTCTGTTTAAGTCCTTTGCCCATCTCTTAACTGAATTCTCTGTTTTGTTGTTATGGAGTTTCTTGATCTCTTTGTAGATTATAGTTATTAATCCTTTATCAGTTGCATAGTTTGCAAATAATTTTTTTCCATTCTGTCAGTTGCCTCTTCACTTTCCTGACTATTTCTTTTGCCATACAGAAGCTTCTTTATTTGAAGTAATCCCATTTGTTAATTTTGGCTTTGACTGCTGTGCCTCTGGGGTATATTCCAAGAACTCTTTCCTGTGCCAATGTCTTACAGGGTTTCCCCAGTGTTCTCAATTATGCAGTTTTCTTAAAGTTCATTTTGGAAGATCAATAGGCAACTGTAAGTTAAATTTTGGAAAGTATTCTATTTTAACATAAGGTGTCTTTCCAAAACTCAAAAATAGATTTTCTCAAAGATTTGTGGCTTTTAAACTTGTCAGATGTCTTCTGGCATTTCAGAAAATCACTCCTACTTCTATTATCTTTATAGAAATACAGAGGGAAAAAAATTCTACTGTATTCAATCCAATGTTCACCTTTATTAAGACGTCACAGATACCATTCTGACAAGAAGGTCCCTGAATGGCTGACCCTGTACCTCTCAACCCCAAGTTCCTATAGACAAGTTAAATACTCTTCTTGAAGCCTGCTGTTGTGTGAATTTTCGCAGGTAACCTCTTAACCTAACTCTCCAAGCCAAAGACATCTCAAGCCTCAGAGGATATCTCCTTGCACTCAATGAACATCATGAAACTTCCCCTTTATTTACTTCCCCCTGTACTCCACTGATAGGAAATTATTACAGTACTAGCAAAATAGAAATGAAATTTTCATTTCTTTTAGTCAATGATAGCTTTTTTTTAGTTTGTGCTTAGAGTAAAACAAAAACATCTTTGTTACCTGCCACGTGAAACTTGTTTGAGAAGACCCTTTGACAAATATAAGTTTTATCACAAATTCCAACAAAACACAGTGGAGAAAAACAGAAGGTAAACATAAAAGGAATGTAAGGACTGGAAAAACTAGATAAGATAATGAACAGAATGATTTCAAAAGAATTGAGAAAGGCTGGCTGGAAGAGACAATATGCAAATATTAAAGAGTCGTTTTAAGGAACACCGAGATACAGAGAAATTGTTCCAGGCAAGAGGAATATTTTGAACAAACAACTGATTTAGAAAAATATGATACACACCTGGAAAACAATATTTGTCTCGATTTATGACACTAGAGAATTCAATATACAGCAATATGAAATAAGTGCTGTAAGTGTAAGTTATTGGAAAACATGCCATGTGTAGAGTTGTATTCTTGTTTCATAGGAATGTATTCAGAGCTTTTCTCAGACACACATACCCTTAGAATTCACACACTTCTGAATTCAAATACTTTGGACAAAATTCTGTTAGCACTGTTTCCAAGAAATTTAATAATATGTAATACATAATTTTATTGACTTTTTTAATTTCTTTATAGAATTCAAGCTAATTTTCATAATAAATCAATTTATATACAAAATTACTATGCTTTTGTTCATAGTTATAAGAATGTAAGAACACTCTTGTTCTTAAGAATGGAGTACAGGGAGGCATTCGGACAAAGACAATTTGTTGCATTTTGTTTTGCCACTTTTTCTTCAATTCACGAATCTCCTCAATGTGGTGAAATATCCTTACTCGCATGGTGGGCATCAGTGCAGTGATTAAGATGCTGCTGGGGCCGGCGCTGTGGCGCAGTGGGTTAACACTCTGGTCTGAAGCGCCAGCATCCCATATGGATGCCGGTTCCAGTCCTGGCTGCTCCTCTTGCAATCCAACTCTCTGCTAAGGCCTGGGAAAGCAGTAAGAAGATGGCCCAAGTCCTTGTGCCCCTGCACCTGCCTGGGAGACCCAGAAGAAGCTCCTGGCTCCTGGCGGATCGGCACAGCGGCCAATTGGGGAGTGAACCAGCGGATGGAAGACATCTCTCTCTCTCTCTTCCTTTCCTCTCCTCTCTGTATAACTCTGACTTTCAAATAAATAATCTTAAAAAAAAAAAAAAAGGTGCTGCTGGGAAGTCCATATCACATATATAAGTTCCCCTGTTTGAGTCCTGGCTCCACTTATGAACTAAGCTTCCTGCTAATGCACACTCTGGTAGGCAGTAGGTGTGGCTTATGTATCGGGTACCTATCACCTATATGGAAGACCTAGATTGAAATCATTCCCCTGGCTTCAGCTTGCTGAGGCCTGGCTGATGCAGGGTGGGGTGAGGGGGAATCAGGATTCAGTGATTTCAGTTTCTGTGTCTCTAAGTAAATAAATACATAAACAAACAAAACATGCCATTTAAAATGAAATATACTCACCTATTTTCTCAAACCACTCAGAAGTTTTCAGAACTGTGTAATCGCATTATTAAATTCTAGGTATTTCTCTAGGATTTTTTTTTTTTCTAGCCTTTCTGAAATGCTCTATGGTCTCAGGTAATTAGAAGCTGATTAATCAAATTTGTAGTGCTTCATTTGGTTGATTTTTTTTTAAATGCTCAAATGAATTCTGCCTTTAACTAATGGATGGTGTTGTTGATAACAGAGGACATTTTAATCACTGTGAGCTGATGATAGATGGTCATTCCATTTAATCAAATGTTATTTGACAGGTGTTGTCTAAAGAGTTTGCACAGATGTGGTGCAGAGGTAGGAGGCATGTGGAGGGGTAGAGGGAACTCTGAATTTCTTTAATGACATTGTTAGACTATGACATGAAAAATGAGAGACAAAATCTTATAAGAAGCAATTTCTAAAGCAAAATATAGAATAGTTACTAAAATGAACTATGATGGATTTTATGAGAAATATTTATGTTAACCATTACATGTTGAGCTGGTTTGGAAATTAAATAAATTTTATATCTTTATTTTGTTTGAATCCAAACATGTGCTATGAGAATTGCCAGTCTGCTACAAATTCAGTCTTTTGTTGTTTAAATAATTTTTGAAGGATGGATGGTTGATGATGAGTCCCTATCTTTTAAATTAAATAGTTTTAAGCGCATAAAATATACAACATATACAATTTGTTGAACAGATAATGCTTCAGGTTTCAAAGTGCTCTTAAAAAATTTAAGACTTTTGTCCTATATGAAGAGAAAAGTAATGTCACTTAAAAATAACTTTGAGATTTCTGTTTAGCATATAAAGTAAAAGCACAGTTGTCAACTGCCAATTTTTTTTTAAATCATCAAAAACCATCAACAAAATTAAACTAGTAGCTAAAAGAAGAAAATATGATACCATCCATTAGACAAAGAAACTTTAGAACTTGACTTGATGCAACCAAGAGAAATGGGTACAAATACAGCTTAATTGAAATTTTATAGAAAAGAAGTCTTAAGGAACTCATGGTAACCCAGGAAAACAAAATCTTTCACCATAAAGGAAGAATATCATTATACATGTTATCCTCTATGGTTAAAATGCTATCCAAATATGTACCACAAAACTCAAACATTAAAAAGAGTTACATAATTTTCTTAATGACTCTGTGGTTCAATTAATTAGTCTGAGAATGACTGCTTGGCCTCTCCAGTGTTTGAGCACTCACATACCAGACATCCATCTGGTGATCCGATGAGTAACAGGGAAAGGGACAATTAAACCTGCAATTCACGTCCTCTATTGGAGTGACCTTGGCATGCTCTCATTTTAATGGCAGAGCACAAAATGGAATAAGTACAATCACACTGGCAATTTTCAAAGATACTACTAAGGTTAGGCTGGCTAACATCCCTGTGACCAAAGCAGTTTACTGAGGCAGACTGGGAGAATACTTCCAAACTATTGACAAAAAGGCATACCTGGGGAGAAGGCAAGAATCAAAGCCATTCATGCACTTGATTTATCTGGACTTTTTGCCTAGTGTCTAGAAACTTGTTAGAATATATTTAGCAGAATCACAATCAAGACATAGTAAAAGGGCTTTTCTATTCACTTCCCATCTTCCCTACCTTCTTCAAAGAGCTACACAAAAACTGGTAGAATTTAATACCTGACTTTTTACATCGTATTGTTGAGAAAAGTAACAAGCACCATGGATAGTATATGAACAGACTCAAGTAAAAATCCATTGAAAATTATATCAGAAAATAAGACATGGCTGTGTTTGTTCAGCATAATCACGAATTTAGTGCAGGAGTTGAGTATCTGGGAAAATATGACATTTTTAGAATAAAAAATTTAGTAATATGTGGAAAAGAAATATTTAGAATATAGAGTAGAAGAGAATATAAAGCAATAAAAAGAAAACTATACTTTATTTGGATTGTTCCCATCTTGAGACTAAAATGAGAAAAACTTCTTTGAGCAACTAGGTGTAAGTTTGTGTTGCAATATGCTTTAATTTCTTTGGTAAATATGTAGGAGTGACAATATGGGTCATATGTGTATATAAGTATATATACTTATATACACATATATAAGTATACACATATATTATATACACATATATAAGTACATATACTTACATATACATATATACATACATGTATATACATATATATACATATGTGTATATATACACATATATAAATGTGTGTTTTACTTTATTAAAAATATGTCAATTGTGTTAAAAACATCTATTTGTCTTTGTATTCCAACAAGGATCATATACACTTGAGAATTCTACTTACTATTTTTCTTCACCAGTACTTGGTATTATTAATTTTTTACTTATATCATTATAATGGATGTAAATTTCATATAGAATTATCAAAAAATAAGGATATCTATATTTTTATTTTGTTTTTTGTCATTCATATGTATTATTTGGTAATGTGTATGAAGTGTTTCTTATTAATGTGTTTTGGTTTTATACTGAGCTTTAAGATTTTATACATACATATGTATACATATATATATATATATATAAAACACACCCCAGAGGCAGCCTGATTAAAACATTGAAATAAAAAAATCTTAAAAATAACCCAATGCTGAGGAAAAAAAAAATGACCATAATGTCAAGAATGCAGCAGTAAGACTCGAGGGGAATACCTGAAGTCAGGGAGCAGAAGGTCTTCTTTACAACGTCGAGTGGACTAAAAAGAGAGAGATGAAAACGCCAACAGAAAACCTACAGTTCTACAGGAAAATAGTCTTTAAAACAAAAGGCAAAATTAAGCTGTCTTGTGAGTGAAGGTAAAAAAATTGTTAGGAAAGTAATTGTATGAATATAGTAATCAGTGCTAATAATGTCATATGATGATTAAAACATATGTGGTACTTAAATATATAAAGACAAAAATGTAAAATTTTTCAAATGGAAGAAAGTTTTCTAAACTATAGTGTTTTCAGTAATTGTATATAATGCTGTAGAAAAGCATGTTTTATTCCAGAAAAATAACTAAAACTAAAAATAATGTTATTCAAAATGGGCTAAATGTCAAAAAACTCCATGATATAAAAATTCAATCAAATGTTAAAAGAGATGCTGATATAAACACATCCGTATCAATAGTTAAAATAAATGTATATGGGCGATGCACTTCAAGTTAAAGAAAAAAATTATAAAAACTGTGTAACCCAACTATATATGTTAGCTATCAAAGCCATATTAAGGCCGGCGCCATGGCTCACTAGGCTAATCCTCCGCCTTGCGGTGCTGGCACACCGGGTTCTAGTCCCGGTCGGGGCACCGGATTCCCGGCCCCTCTTCCCGGACAGCTCTCTGCTGTGGCCTGGGAAGGCAGTGGAGGATGGCCCAAGTGCTTGGGCCCTGCACCCCATGGGAGACCAGGATGAAGCACCTGGCTCCTGCCATCGGATGAGCGTGGTGCTCTGGCCGCAGCACTCTGGCCGCGGCTGCCATTGGAGGGTGAACCAACAGCAAAAGGAAGACCTTTCTCTCTGTCTCTATCTCTCACTGTCCACTCTACCTGTCAAAAAAAAAAAGCCATATTAAATATATGGCAATATAAACTGAATGCAACTATACTCCCAGAAAAGCTGGTGTTTCTATACTAATATCCAAGTTGAGGCAAAGCCACTACTAAGGTCAAAGATGATATTTCAGAATAATAAAGGAAACAATTTATGTTATATAACACCTTTAAATAGGTATGACTACAATTTTGAAAACCAAAATTTTGAAAACTAGAGATAGAAATTTGAAACAATTAAAGAAAAGACTTTAAAAGAAAAATAAATTCACTATCATACTGAAATATTATGTTATGTCACATAAAGAAGGGAAGAACTGACAAAATTTGAAAGTATACTGGATATTAGAGCTACAAAATTAAGGTGATTTTTCTGAATGAAATATTCACAATTTTAAAATCAGAAATATCACAATTCATATTTTTCATTAGTGCAAATAACATTGAACCATAGTTAATAATATGCCAGTGCAGAAAACAACCTTCAGTCAGTTTAAAAAAAAAAAAACAAAAAACTAAAATCACTGAAGGGATCTTTTGTAACAGTGAAATAAATCAATTCAGATCAGAAAATCAGAAAAGTCCCCACATACACTGAAAGTAAGCAGTATATTTTTAAATAAGCTCTGTGTAGGAAAAAAAATACAAAGGAGACACTAAGGAAAAAAGAAAATGAATTAATCAAATAATGAAAACATGATAAATAAAAACTTGATTAATATAATACAGATGGAAATTTGTAGTTTTCGGTGGATATGTCAGGAATGAAAAAAGGTTGATAATCAAAAATATGTCTATCACAGAAAGTTAGAAAAAGTAGAAAAAATGCAGCCTTCAGTGAAAATAGAGAAAAAATAACTATGGGGAGAAAATAATAAAAAACTATGTAAGAGAAGATAAATAAAAATAACTTATATTTCTATATAACGTTAAAGAAAATTACAAAGTTTCAAGCAAAAAAAGATTCAGAGAAACATGATAGAAACCTTTAAAATTAGAAATATGGAAAAATAATGGACATTATGAAGAATGATACAGATACTTAAATATAAAGTAATATGGGACTGCACTGTGGGATAGTTAGTAAAGCCGCCTACAGTGCCAGCTTCCCATATGGGTGCCGATTTGAGTTCCAGCTGCTCCATTTCCCATCCAGCTCTCTGCTATGGCCTGGGAAAGCAGTGGAGGATGGCCCAAGTCCTTGGACCCCTGTACCTGTGTGGGAAACCTGGAAGAAGCTCCTGGCTCTTGGCTGCGAGTTGATCTCAAATGTAATATCATGATATATAGTAATTCAGTTGTTTTATACAGAATTGGTATAGCATTTCTTAGTATAGTTTAATCTAATAAACTATACAAAATTAATCTATAATTTCTGAATTAACACTCTGGTTTTTCAATCTAATTACTAGCAATATTTGGTCATTCTAGAATATAAGAATGTGGGATAGGGTATTAGGAAGCTGATTTGTAACATGCATGCACACACACAAACACACACAAACAAGCTTTGTAAAAGAAGGAGTTTTTGAAGATCACTTAGAAAATGAAAATCTTTATTAAAATGCTTGCACCTAAATACATATTTAAATTTATGACAGGGATTTATCTAAGAAACAGTTATTTTCTCTCATGGAGTTGAATTCAGGAATTCAGGAGGAATTCAGCATCAATGGGAATACTATTTAAAGTTCTTAATTAATATACTCCAAAGTCAAACTGAAACATCATGGGTACTCTTTCCTAGTTCAGAAGAATTCAAGTGTCTTCTTCATACAATTGAAAATAACCTGTGTGTAACAGCTTCAAAGCTTCTGGAGATACATTTGACTTAGTCTAAAATTAATTTTTACCACAGTAACTACGAGAAGATTTAATTTCAAAACTGCTTCTACATATGTCATAATACAGTTCAACAAAATGAAATCTAAATTCACATCACAGTTGCCCTTCCTTAAGCAACCTGCCTATGAACGTATCACAGATTGTATGGTATTCTCATATCTTCACACAGTATCTCCAGGGCGAATACATCTGGGAAAAGAATAGGAATCAGGGGTCAGCTTCTCAACTTCTTCCTGCTGAGCCCGTCCAAGCACAAAGCTTCCTTTTGAAAACAGTGGGAGCTTTGTGCTTGAATCTGTTCTGCAGGGAAATGGCCAGAGAACTGAAGTGAATAGACGCTGTGTGTAGTTGTAATGCGGGATGCCCTCCCTAACTGGTGTCACATTTGAATGGAATCTGCAAGCCCCTTGTTCTTTCAGGTGTTTCTCAAATGTGGCCTGTGCTCATTCGCTGTGACTTATTCAACTTCTCCCTTTAGATGAAAAATCTCCAGTTTGAGAATAAAAAAAAACTGAAAGCAATGCAGCAAGTGACTAAACCTTAAGTTTATACAAAGTGATTGACTATAACTGGGAAGGTTTGCATTTCTCAAGGTTAGAGAAATAATAACAACCATAGTGAGATTAAAAGTGACACTGCATCTCAGTCAGAAGGCCAACATTTATTTTGGAAGAGATGGCTATGAATTAATATTTTATTTGCATTCTGGAGGCATTTCCTTTGTTCAAATTTCTTGTTTTCAAGTTAAGTTTTCAATCTTTATCTATAAAAAAGATTAAACTTACAGCTATTCTTTTCTGACATTAGCTACTGAAGGTATATAATGCTTACAGCATACCACACATATTGTCAGGGCTTTACAATTATCATTAGTGTACAAACTAATATGATTTAAAGGAGGCAAAGAGAAATCAACTAACTTGCCAAAACTGACACAATTTGTAAGCAGTGGATACAAAGCAAGTCTGTGTATAATTCATTCTCATACACCTCACATTTCACAGCTAATATGATTAACATGATATTTATAGATCTTAGTTTTATTTAATTCAACACAATGTATGTGTTTTATACAATAAATTAATTTGTAAAAAGAAAAGCCAGTCAGCATGTTGCAGTCACTAATATCCATGCAGCAGTTCACTTCTTACCCAAATTCATTTCAACCATGTTGTCCTAGTCCATCCTCCTAATTTTATTTAGTAGCAATACCTGTAACAATGTAAGTCATTAAGAGCCTTAATATAAAAGCAAAGTATATCCCAGATTCTCAGAAAGTCAGCCAATTACTTATTTTCTCTCCCTCCTTCCCTCCTTCCCTACCTCCCTCCCTTTCTTCTTTCCTTCCTTCCTTCCTTCCATTCTTTCTTTTATTATAAATTTTGAGATAACATATTTTTAATTTACATTAAAATCAAGAGCTAAATGCTATGTTACCTAATGAGTTCAACAAGTAAAAAGATCATAGTTCAGCAGGAATGCAGGCAAGGAGTATAAAAATAACCAAATGAAAATATGTCAAATTCTGTCATATATAGGCTATTTAAAAACAATCACAGATCCTTAAACCTGTAGTAGTACAACATTTTTTTAACTTTTACTTAAATATAAATTTCCAAAGTACAGCTTATGGCTTACAATGGCTTTTACTCCCCCATAACTTCCCTCCCACCCGCAAACCTCCCATCTCCTGCTCCCTCTCCCATCCCATTCACATCAAGATTCATTTTCAATTATCTTTATATACAGAAGATCAATTTAGCATATATTAAGGAAAGATTGCACCCACATTGAAACACAAAGTGTAAAATATTGTTTCAGTACTAGTTATACCATTAATTCACATTGAACTACACATTAAGGACAGAGATCCTACATGAGAAGTAAGTGCACAGTGACTCTTGTTGTTGACTTAACAAATTGACACTCTTGTTTATGGCATCAGTAATCTCCTTAGGCTCTTGTCATGAGTTGCCAAGGCTATGGAAGCCTATTGTGTTCGCCAACTCTGATCTTATTTAGACAAGGTCGTAGTCAAAGTGGAAGTTCTCTCCTCCCTTCAGAGAAAGGTACCTCCTTATTTGATGGCCCATTCTTTCCATGGGGAACTCACTTGCAGAGAGATCTTTTATCTAGTTGTTTTTGTTGTTGTTGTTGTTGTTTGTTTGTTTGTTTTGTTTTGTTTTGTTTTGCCAGAGTGTCTTGGCTTTCCATGCCTAAACTACTCTCATGGGCTCTTAAACTAGATCTGAATGCCTTAAGGGCTGATTCTAAGGCCAGAGTGCTGTTTAAGATATCTGTCATTCTATGAGTCTGCTGTGTATCCCGCTTCCCATGATGGATCATTCTCTTCCTTTTTGATTCTTTAGTATTAGCAGACACTAGTCTTGTTTATGTGATCCCTTTGACTCTTAGACCTATCATTATGATCAATTGTGAACTGAAATTGATCACTTGGACTAGCGAGATGGCATTGGTACATGCCACCTTGATAAGATTGAATTGGAATCCCCTGAACGTTTCTAACTCTACCATTAGGGGTAAGTCCGATTAAGCATGTGACAAACTATACATCTCCTCCCTCTCTTTTTCCCACTCTTATATTTAACAGAGATCACTTTTCAGTTAAATTTCAACACCTAAGAATAATTGTGTGTTAATTACAGAGTTCAACCAATAGTATTAAGTAGAACAAAAAAAAAAATACTAAAATGGATAAAGTATTAAGTTGTACATCAGCAGTCAGGACAAGGTCTGATCAAGACACTGTTGCCCACTTCAGTTCAACAGGTTTCCTTTTTGGTGCTCGGTTAGTTGCCACCAATCAGGCAGAACATAGAATATTTATCCCTTTGGGGCTGGCTTATTTCACTCAGCATGATGTTTTCCAGATTTCTCCATTTTGTTGCAAATGACCAGATTTCATTTTTTTTTACTGCTTTATAGTAATCTATAGAGTATATGTCCCATAATTTCTTTACCCAGTCTACTGTTGATGGGCATTTAGGTTGATTCCATGTCTTAGCTATTGTGAATTGAGCTGCAATAAACATTGAGGTGTAGACAACTCTTTTATTTGCCAATTTAATTTCTTTTGGATAAATTCCAAGGAGTGGGATGGCTGGGTTGTATAATAGAGTTGTATTCAGGTTACTGAGGAATCTCCAAACTGATTTCCATAGTGCCTTTATCAGTTTGCATACCCACCAACAGTGGGTTAGTGTCCCTTTTTCCCCACTTCCTCGCCAGCATCTGTTGTTGGTAGATTTCTGTATGTGAGCCATTCTAACTGGGGTGAGGTGAAACCTCATTATGGTTTTGATTTGCATTTATTTCCTTTGATGTGCATAAGCTTCTGAGTCTGATGTAACTCCATTTGTCCTCTTTTGTTTTTGTCACTGGTGACTCTTATCTGAGAATTCTGCACCTACCCCAATCTTGAATTGTTTTCTCTACATTTTCTTCCAGTAACTTCATAGTCTCATGTCTTAAATTTGAGACTTTGATCCATCTTGAATTGGTTTTATAGATTGTGAGAGGTAGAGATCTAACTTCATTCCTTTACGTATATAAATACAATTTTACCAGCACCACTTATTGAAGAGATTATCCTTTCTCCAGTGTATGACCTACGTACTTTCCTAGAAGATCAATTTGCTGTATATATGTGTGTTAATTTCTGAGCTCTCTGTTCTGTTCCAGTGATTTTTGTTTCAGTTTTTGTGTCAGTACCATTGTTGTTTTAATTACTATAGTTTTGTACGGCACCTTGAAGTCAGTTATTGTGGTACCTGTAGCTTGATATTTTTCTTCTCAGCATCACTTGGGCTATTTTGAGTCTTTTCTGATTCCACATGAGTTTTGGGATTTTTTTTTCTAATTCTGTAAAATATGTCATCGATATTTTGATAGGGATTTCACAGAATCTGTAGATTTTTTTAGGTGTATAGAAATTTTAGTGATAATCAATCTTCCATTCCATGAGCAAGGAAATATTTTTCCAATTATTTATGTGTCCTTGCTGATTACTTTCATCAATGCTTTACAATTTTTCTCGTAGAGGTCTTTCGCTTCTTTGCTTATATTCCTAAATATTTTATTTTTGTGTATGTGGCTGTCATGAACTGGATTTTTTTTATGCTTCTTTCAGGAGTTCATCATTAGTATACAAAAAAGTACTGATTTTTGTATATTTATCCTGTAACTTGCAACTTTATTGAATTGGTTTATCAGTTCCAAATGTTTTGGTGGAATGTTTAGGTTTTTTCACACAAAACATCCTGTCACCTGTAAACACAGATAATTTAACTTCATCTTTTTCAATTGTAATGCCCTTTTTTTCTTTCTTTCTTCTCCTTAATTGCTCTTGCTAATATTCCCAGTACTATTTGAGTAAGAGTTGTGAAAGTGAACATCCTTGTCTTATTCCAGCTTTTTTTTCCATTTGGTAAGATATTGACTGTTGATTAGTTATATATAGCTTTTATAATTCTGAGGTATATTCCTTCTATACTTAATTTGTGGCAGGTTTTTAATCATGAATGGGTATTGAATTTTATCAAATACTTTCTCCACATCTATAGTTCCTCTCGTTTGGGAAATTTAATCCATTTACATTCAATATAAACTGAAAGATACTAGACATGCTCTAAAGCAGCTTATAGGAGCAGAAGTGTAACTTTGAGGGGATTGTAGGCTTCCTATGGTGTGTATCTTCAGTCCCTAGAGAGTTCAGTGTCAGTTACACTAGAGATTGTTATAGCCAATGCCACATTCTAGGTGCTAAGGGACACAAGGTGGGCTGTCCCCTTGTCCTGTTTTTAAGTCTGGGTGATGTTAGGGCTTGTGACACCAATTGTTGTGACTCTAGGACTATGTGATGTGAATATGTCCTCCTACAGGTCCTGCTGGAGGAGTGCCGGTGGTTTTGGAGCTTATAACACCAAAAGTTCTAGTCCTAGAGCTAGGGGATGTGAACTAATCACTAGTCTAGCCCCAGAGGGTGAATACAAGATATATGGGAGACTGCACTAGCAGAAATGGTTCTCCAAAGTAGGAAAGCAGGCTGGTTCTTCTGTTAGTCCCACCACATGGATTGCAATGGGTTTGAAGAAGTTAGTACTTACCGTTAAAGTCTTGGTATTGCAGGATATAGTGGGATCTTTATCCAGATCTTCCAGGGTGGGAGCCAGGTGTTGGGGATGGTGGTAACCATCTTCCTGAAGTAGCTTGATGCAGATAAAGTTCTTCAGACACCACAGGTGATTGTGAATTTCTCCAAAGATTGTAATAATTACATCAACAGTGCTGGTTCCATAAACTCCCACTCCTCAGATGGCATGCAAGTGTGATGCTGGGGTTTTATGCCTGATGCTCCCAGCACAGTGACGTAGGAGGTACAAAGGGAACATCCTTAGATGAGGTCTGGAATTTTATGGGTTGTTGCTGGTTGTAGCCCCAAGATTCTGAAGGGAAAGCACCTGGATCACATAGAGTGAGTGAGATTCTGGGGCTTATGTTCCAAACTCCCATAGTTGCAGGATGCAAAGGAGATGTCTGCCCTCTGCCTTGCAAGTTGCCATGACCATGGCTGTGGTAACTTCTGGTAGCCATTGAAAAGAGTTCAGCTGAGCAACTTTTCACAGTTTTGTTTTGGGGCAGCGGGGGTGAAGGAGGGAAGAGAGGCAATATGGCTTCTGTTTTCATGGCAAAGTAGTTGCTCAGATCCCAGCAAGCTCCCTGGGTTGGAGTTGAAGAAATTTGGGGATTGTGAAACTCTCCCTCAGTTAAAGCTGCTGGAGGCAGGACATGCAGTAATTTTGTACCTTCCCTTGGAAAGGTATGATTTCACATTGGCAGCCAGTTGCATAGATGCCAGGTACAGCTGGCCACACAGGCCAGCCAAGGCAGTGTGTCCATCCTTTTTCCTTGTTGTGCCACAGGTTCTCTGTTTTGTTCTTTCTCTACCGAAATTGTCTGTCAGTCCCCTGGGGATGTAATCCTTCCTTGTTTTTCTGCTATCTTTTAACTGCTGAGGTCAGTGTGTCGTCTCACTGTTCAGTCATCTTGGATTCCCCAGAGCAGCATATTGAGAGAGCAAAAATTATTATTTTACAGTGGTTTCATAAAAAGAAAACAGCTTATTAATCTCATCAGAGACAACAAATCATAGTGGAATGATTCAGTCAAGATAAATTCAATTGGAATTTCACGGGTAGGAAACAAATGAAGCAAAGAGTACACTTGAATAGTGGGAATAGTAACCTCATTTGTCAATGAGACACGTATTATTTTATTTCCACTTTGACATCATTCCTTTTTGTCATGTAGATATCTGTTTTGGATAATGACTACATTGAGGGTAATTCTATTTCAACTTACTTCTCCTGACCCAAGAATTAGAAACTTTGAAAAAGCAAAGTCCTAATTCATGGAAAATAACAGTCTTCAAGGTTTTGCATGCCACTGCAGCAGAACAGGTATACTAAGAGATTCATTCTTTAAGGCTCATCTGTAAAAGAATAACAATAGGTCTGTCTTGCTTTTCAGAGTAGTGTGAGATCAGGTGGAAATAATTGTAAAGGTCATTTGCTAAATGTTAACTATGAATAAATATAACACTTTACAAAGGAGATGGAAATCATCCATTCTAAGCTAAGCCAAAACTGACAAATATTTTCCAGTATTAAATCTGCTCAGGCCAATGTTCTGTGATATCCCAGAGTCCTATTTGAGGAGGTTCTGCAGCCATGTTCTGGTTCAGAAAACAGTGCTGTTACCAGTGTATTGTCAGTGTCTACCATGTGGATGAAATGTTTGATAGTGACAGGTAACTAAGCATTTGCTCTGTCAAAACAGGGGTTCAGTGCTGAAAAATGGAGAAGACCTCTGAAACATTACCGATGTATTTAAATTGCTGATAAGTATTCTAATTTACATCATACATATTCATGTGAGTAGATATTAATTACGTTTTATTTCTACTCACATATTCATTGAATATTCATTGATCACCTACAGTAAGTTGGCACCATTCACTGAGTTAGGAGCTGGATTTATAAGCTTCCAAAAGTTCATGGGCAATGTATAATGTGAAAAAGTTTTCATGTTTTTCAAAAAAAATTTTTCACCAAAATAAATATCTTTTATATCCATTTTAGCATGAATTTTTTGAAGTCCCCTGGTGTACTGGTGTAGCAGAGAATACAACACACATAATCCCTGCCCTTAAGAGGCTTACATTCTAGCTTAATTTATGTTGTTAATAAAAGATGTTTGGAAGTTCTCTCCTCCCTTCAGAGAAAGGTACCTCCTTCTTTAATGGGATCTCACTCGCAGAGACCTTTCATTTAGGTGTTTTGTTTTGTTTTGTTTTGTTTTTGTTTGTTTGTTTGTTTGTTTTTGCCAGAGTGTCTTGGCTTTCCTTGCCTAAAATACTCTTATGGGCTCTTCAGCCAGATCCTAGTGCCTTAAGGGCTGATTCTCTTCCACTTTGACTACGACCTTGTCTAAACAAGATCGAAGTCAGCGAACACAAGAGGCTTCCATAGCCTTGGCAACTCATGACTAGAGCCTAGGGAGATTTCTGACGCCATAAACAAGAGTGTCAACTTGTTAAGTCAACAACAGGAGTCACTGTGTACTTACTCCTTATGTGGGATCTCTGTCCTTAATGTGTTATCCAATGTGAATTAATGCTATAAGTAGTACTCAAACAGTATTTTACACTCTATGTTCTGTGTGGGTACAAACTGATGAAATCTTTACTTAATATATACTAAATCGATCTTCTGTATATAAAGATAATTGAAAATGAAAAAAAAAAGCCTGGAACACGAAAAAAAAAAAAAGAAATCACTCTAAATATTATCTGATTAGTTTTGAAATTGATGATAAATAAAAAGATTAATTAGCTGAAAAAAAAGATGTTTGGAAACATGGTACCTAAATTCATGTTATTTATAATTAAAATTTATTATTACTTTTAAAAGATACACTAGAAAAAGACTCAATTTCCTATAAAGGACAGGTTGTTTGTTCATTTGAGAAATATATTGATTTTAAACTTTCATCCATTTAAAAAATAAGTCTGTATTCAATATTTCTTAAGAAATATTTCTTTAGAGAAATATTAAATTTCATCAAAATCAATCAACAGCTTAGAAAGCAATAGGGGCAAAACCATGATTTGGTTTAGAATGCAAAAGTGAGTCTCTAAGAACCATTAGTTTGGAGCAATGATTTTTGAATTCTTTGAATAAAAGATTCTCAAATGGTGCTAAATTAATAGAAGACTATTTCTATAGCTAAAGTCATTCTTTGTCTTATAATTTTACAAATTGAAGTGGCCTCCTTTTTGTCATTTCTCAGGATAAATTCCTTTTCTGTGGTAGCAGAGAAAGACAAAACTCCAGGGTGTATCAGAATTTCCAGGGTCTGTATCATGCTATAGGATGCTTGAATGATCTATAAACAAGATTTTATGTATCTGAAAGATAGCAAAGTAAAAGGAAAATCACAAATGTTTCCTGACTCAAATTTCTGCATGTAATTTTGACTGAATAACTGTAAATCGGGCTTAAATTAGTGAAATCTCAATCTCATGGCCTATTTTTGTCATAAAATGAACTTTTAAACTAGATAGTCATAAATAGAAATACTTAAACATCCATAAGTATCATATTGCTCCTCTAAACACTAATAAGTCTTGACTAGACCCTCATCTGCTGGCAATAGGTATGTCTTCTGTGTTTACCAGCCTTCTTTGTTTAAGTAGGTAATCAAATAATTCTATCACTTTGGACTTAAATATATTGTAAAAGAAATGAAAAAGAGTATTTCCCAGAACTTTATATATAAATGGCCTAATGGGTCCCTCTAGCCAATGAAGCAGAAACTCTGGCAATAGATAATGACTGAAAACGAAGTTTCAAAAATAGAGGACTTCAAAGGGTTATCTTCTGGAAGAAAGGTTTTGGAATAATTTCTTTGTTGGTTGTTTTCAAGATGGATAGCTAAGTGAAAATATGGATTCCTAAAATTTCAGAGTAATAAATAAATGTGTTCTAACTGGAGGGCTACTTTCAATGATATATTATTTTCCATAGTTTCCATTTGTGATAACATATAGTGGATTCCTGCAACCAAATTTTGAAGAATAAGATTTTTTAAAGATAGTATTCATTTTTCTCTGGAAAATAGACAAAATCCCTTAAGAAACAATCATAATTATTATATTTATTGAAATAAAATGTGAATTTTGAGAGGTTAAACAGTGAAAATTATATTCTTTTCCTCCTCCTATATATTTATAGGCGAATAATCTTGCATGTATCTATTATCTAAATTAACATATATTCAACACTTGAATTATATTTTTCTATGAATTACTGTTTTTTGTTTAGTTAAAATATATATGTTGAAAGTATTTCTATGTTAGCTTAAGTTTTTTGTTAGTATAAATAGTTTTATCCCAATATTTATAAAGTTCTATAATATTTTGGTGCCCTATATTATATTAGCTTTTAAAATCACTTTTAAGTTGTTCACATTCACAAGCATTTTAGTAACATAACTTTGTGTCGATATATCTTTGGATGAATTAAATATTTTAAATTTTGATGTACATTTCTAGGTTCTCATCAAAAAAGTCATCATCTAATTTTTAATCAGTCTATAATGGCTGATATAAATGATAAGCAGGCCAAACAACACCAAATGACAAATATATATAATTTATGTCCCAAACAATACCATATGAAACATAAGATATGTTCTTATTTGTCCTTTGAAGTGCCACTAATACTTACCTGGCAGGGGAGATACCATGATCATGAAGTGCCACTAAATTTAACTGAATAACTAGGAAATTAACAAATCATAAATTTCTCATTTGAAAGGGATATTTTTATATCTTTATGATTTTTTAGAGAAACAAAGAATCCAAGATAGAGGCATTAGAAATATCTATTACTGTTTTTATCTTGCTACTATGTTTAACAAAATTATAGGAAAACAAAACTGGAATTGGACTGTGTTTAAAATTAAACAAATTGCAGCATTTCCTCAAACAAAATTTGTTCACAGCACTATATTACACTACTGAATGGTTTAAAGAGCTCGGATGAATTAACTGAGCTTGTCAAGGATATTTCATAAATCTGGCTTTCTATATGAGATTTATATTTGGCAGATATCTATCATTTTGTTTTCTTTTTTTAAAAAAGTATGGTTATTTCATCTTTTTTTAAAATTTATTTGACAGGTAGAGCTATAGATAATGAGAGAGATAGGCAGAGAGAAAGGTCTTCCTTCCGTTGATTCACCGCCCCCCCCCCCCCATGGCCACCATGGCCAGCACTGTGCCAATCTGAAGCCAGGAGCCAGGTGCTTCTTCCTGGTCTCCCATGCGGGTACAGGGCCCAAGGACTTGGGCCATCCTCCACTGCCCTCCCGGGCCACAGCAGAAAGCTGGACTGGAAGAGGAGCAACCAGGACTAGAACCCAGCACCCTTATGGGATGCCTGTGCCACAGGTGGAGGATTAACCAAGTGAGCCATGGCGCTGGCCTATCACTTTGTTTTCTTTTACAAAATATTACTTGTGATTCTTTTCATAAAAAATATTTATTTATAATGAAGAGACAGAGGTAGACATAGAAATAGAGGTAGAAATAGTGTTATAGAGAGTGTGTGTGAGAGAGAGAGAGAATCTTCTATCTGCTGCGTTGGTCTGCAGATATCCACAACAGCCAAGATTAAAGGCAAGGTAAAAACCAGTATCCAGGAACTCAGCCTGGCATCCCACGGGACCTGCAGGAATGCAAACACTTGGGTCATCATCTGCTGTCTCCCAGGAGCGTTATCAATAAGCTGGATCTGGAGTAGCTAGGACTTGAATAAGGCACTCAAAATGTGAGGTACAACTTCCTGAGCTGTGATGCAATTCATCGAACCACAGTACTCATGATATGCTTCAGTTTTAAGCTACATGAAAGGTGTTTAAAGTTGATCCTGCAAATTACTTTTTAGTTTGAACATTGCATGTTATTGTGTTTAGAAGCTGGTATTACTAAAGATAAGTAACATAATAGAGTTCGATATATGCAACTTTTAATTCAGATTGTGTCATTCACTAACCACAAAACCTAAATGAGTCATTCAAATGTTCTGGACATGAATTCCCTATCTAAGTGTAATTTATGGGAGTGTTGCTATTCAAGGCCCCTCCAACTCTGAGATTCAAAAGTTTAAATTTGTGACTTTTTCTTACTAGAACAATAAAAATGCTCTTCGGAATGAGCATACATCAACTCTTGCAAAAATCAATAAAGGACTCTAGCAAAGCATCTGATTTTGTTAAACAATGAAGTTTGACTTTTAAATCCCTGAGAGTTAGCATGAGTTCCTTGCCCTGCTATTCAGTAGTGTACACATTAGCCTGATTATTTCAAAAATATCCTCTATCTGAAAAATCAGAACAAAATGATAAGATATATCTTAAAAAGGGGCTGGGAGTAGTAATTGAATATATTAGTAAAATATATAATTCTATATATGTAAGGTGCTCCTAGTCAGAACTGTGAGGACTACTCTGTGACATATCAGAAAGGTGTTAGTATTTAAACATTCCAAGTATTAATTCACCCAAACTACCAAAGATATTAAGAATGATTAAAAACCCAGATGCCATTTTCTTCACTAACATGTTAGTGGGACAGCAGGTGATCAAGTCATATTTAGAGCCTCATTTTCCAAATCAAGTATCTCTTCAAAAAGGGAAAGCAGAAAGAAGGTTTGGCACTGTCACACTTGGCCTGTTCTCAAGACAGACAATTATTTGTGTGGAACTAAACAGTTACCAGTATTCTGAAGAGGAATATTTTCCAACTTGAAGCTGCTGAAAAATTTGAAATTGTCACCAAAAGCAAAAAAGATAACTTTGATAAACAAGCTATTGATGCCTAACACCAGAGTTAGTGGGATTTATTCAAAGATTTTTTTAAAGATTTGTTTATTTATTTGGAAGGAAGAAATACAGAGAGAAAAGGAGAGAGAGCGCTAGATCTTCCATCTGCTTTTCATTCCCCAAATGGCCTCACCACCTGGGGTTGTGCTACGCAGAAGCCAGGAGCCAGGAGCTTCTTTCAGGTCTCCCACTTAGGTGCAGGGGCCCAAGCACTTGGCCATCTTCTGCTTTCCCAATCACATTAGCAGGGAGCTGGATGAAATGGAGCAGCTGAGACCTGAAATTGAATCCCATATAGGATTTCAGTACTCTGCAGGCAAAGGCTTAACCTTCTATGCCAAAGTGCCAGCCCCTTAAGGATTTCCTACTCACAAGTGTTGAAAGTTGTCACAAATAGGTAATCTGAAATAGTCTTGATACTTGTAAAGAAAGCTTGTATTGAAGTAGTGACCAAGTGTGCTGTGGTGTTATTACTTGAAAATACTAATTTTTTTTTCAGTTTCACAAAAAAAGGCTCAAAGGAGTCATTGTATTTTCCACAGGGAAGAGACCTTGAGAAGACAACCTAGCACTTCCAAAGCATAATATAACTTTTATTAACAGTAAGATCATGGATTCTGCCAAAACACAAGTGTAAACCATATCTGATTAATTTATATGCATGTTGTTTTTCTAGTGTTTTGTTTGTGTGTTTCGCATGTTGCTTTTCAAAGAAGCTCATTTAATCCCAGATAGTTGCTGATGTAGCTAACAATAAGAGAACCATTTTTAAATATTTGAAGAGAAATTATAATTCTGTTTGATGTCTAACCATACCTATTTCATTTTAAGAAAAATAATTGATTCTCTTACACATGAGTCAGGACTATGATCTAGCAAGTCTTTTGCTGAAAAGTGTGATTTAGGGTATTTCTCTCATTTTTCAATTAAAAGTCATTTTTATATTGACATTCCAATTTTCCAACAGATTCACTTATAAAAAAAACTTTTTGAGACTTGTAAATGAATTAGGTCTTATGGAACCTGCTTTTATCCCAAACAAGCAGAACAAGCCTAGGCTGAAATCTGGGACAACTTGAGTTAATATATTAATTGCATTGATTTTTTTGTGTATGCTACAATGTGTCTCAAACCTTATAAAATTGCACTTTTAATTAGTTGTAGTTTTATAATATATGTAATATATATATATATATTAGGATACTACAAATTTTATGGAAAGATAGAAGTAAATGATAAATTAATTTGGTGCAAAAATTTGAAGTCCATGAGTTTTTTTAAATACATATTTCCATTTACATTTTGAAGTCTTCTCATATGCATGGATTTCAAACTTTTGCACAAAGGTAAATATACCTTTTAGTTCCATTTTCCATGAGTTTTTTTACTACCCACATATATGTATATGTACACATATTTATACTGATGCATTTCACACTTCAAGATCAAGAAAGTGGTCTGATAAAGTTGTAAATGATACTTCTCATTAACTTATGGACTGAGACTAAAAAAATAACAAAATTTTTTGGTCTTACTTTGGCCAAATCTCAACTGATCTTTTTCATCTATTGCCATTGTACTCTCATTTATGTATGTACGTATGCATGTATGTATTTATTTATTTTCTTTCTAATGCTCCTTGCCACTCTTTTTATTTTAAAACAAATCCTAGATACCATATCTTTTCATCTATATGTATTTCAGTATTAAAATGTAATTTTTACTTGAGCAGTTATACAATCAAAAGTATCTTAAATACCAGTAGTGGGTAAAATATTAACCAAAGGCTGGCGCAGTGGCTCACTTGGCTAATCCTCCACCTGCGGTGCTGGCACCCTGGGTTTTAGTCCTGGTTGGGGCGCCGGATTATGTCCCCGTTGCTCCTCTTCCAGTCCAGCTCTCTGCTGTGGCCCGGGAGGGCAGTGGAGGATGGCAGAAGTGCTGGGGTCCCTGTACCCACCTGGGAGACCAGGAAGAAGCACCTGGTTCCTGGCTTTGGATTGGCGCAGCACCAGCCATAGCAGCCATTAGGGGAGTGAACCAACAGAAGGAAGACCTTTCTCTCTGTATTTCTCTCTCTCTCTCTCTGTAACTCTACCTGTCAAAAAAATATTAACCAAAAAAATGACACTACGAGTATTTTTGAGACTATTTTTTCCCTAAGTAGAAAAGCTATGGGATTCATAATGAACACAGATATAATGACACTTTAACACTGCTGTTTCACACAATCAATTATAAGAGCAAATGCATAAAACACAGAAAGAAGGGCAGGATTTCAGGAGAAAAATGTAGTAAACACCTGAATTTTGGAAGCCTCAGACACAAAAGGGTTTTTCAGTGCTTATAAGCATTATCATTATTCCCATCCTTTAAGTAGTTCAAATCGTTATTTCATTTCTAATTTTATCCAGAAATAAAAACCTAATTCATTACATAAGGTATCTTATCAATTTAAATTTTCAAGTATTCATTTTCATTATCTTTAAAAATGAGCTCATAATTTTTGCTCTATTCCTGTTTCTTTTTTCCTGAATTTTTATTTTTTGTTTCATGGTGGTACTCTCCATTTGGGAATCATCCTGCAGTCCCACAGGCATTACCTCTAGTGTACTAACAAACTATTCTAATTTTACTTTTTAAGAACTTCAGGAACGTAAAATATTTTTTATTTCTGCTACTGTCGTTATGGGATATGACTCTTCACAGTGTGATTTAGTCATGGTACGATTCAACAAAATGTGTTGAAATAAAGTAAGAAACATTTTACTTTAATTCCCAAACTTTGATCATATTTGCATGCATCAGTAAATTTACTACAACATAACCAGTACAATGGAATGAATTTTACATTGTGCTTATTAAATATTAAAACTCAGTCAAAAAGTAAAAACTACAGTATAATTAAAAACTACCAACAACTCTCTATTTTAATTTCTGTTCATTTCCATTATGTCTCCATGTAAATGAATGGCTATGAGGACGAAGAACATATCCACATAAATCTTAATGCCAGTACATTTTATGTGCTTTATACTCACATATGTTAACTAAAGACAATTGGGATTTTACAACTAGTATTACTATTTATGTTTTGGTCTCTCACTGCAAAAAGTATGCATCAACATTAGTTGAAACTAACTGCACTTAACTGAACATCTGGAACAAAGCAAAATTTTAAATTGTTTTGAATGAAGGGAAGAACAGAATTCTTCCCAACAGGCTCGTTTTCCTGAATCAAGCCAGACTAAACTGTTAGAAGATACTGTTTCTTCAGGTTAACTGTGACATACATAGCTGACATTAAGGGAAATCTATGCCTTTAGATTTTCAGTTGTTTGTGAGACACCCATCTGGTGTCCTGTTGCATATTTCCTTCCTATTTGTATTCTTTGCTTCATCAGCTCAGAAATAGGTATTAAATGAACCACCTTCCTAACCCTCAAGCCTCAGACTGAAGGTGTTGGATCATCCACTTGAAGGCCCTGATGCTCCTGGGGAAACTCTTTAGCTGTTCTAGGATGTACCAATGTCTAGTGTCTGCTGAACACAGACCACACAAAGCCCTAAACACTATTTTAACTTAAATTCATGTTTCTTTACCCAAGGATAATTCTGCTATACCAACTGGGAAAAACTCCAGTCTCTGGATGTTTAAGCACAGAAAGAAAATATGCCATAATGTGCTTAACAGACCTCTTGCAGTAATGGAATGAAAAAATATATATTTCTTCACTATATAAATTGACAGTGTATTTTAGTTCTAGTTGATTGCACTGATCCCGTCCATTAAACACTGTCTCCACATCCTGAAAGGTGTATCTGCCTATCAGAGGATAAAGCTACACTAATCCTCCCTATAGTATGGAAAATGGAATTGAAAGGGTGCTCTCTGGAAATTTGCTCTATTGATTTAAAGCATAGATATTATAAAGTCCTTTTGCTGCCAAGTAGGATTGATTATTTTTCAAATGTGGAAGATAAGATGACGCGAACTACCCTTCCCATTTCTGTGATGAGAATCTATGGTTTCTGTAAGAAGATATTTTTCAATGTCTGTAAAATCCAGTTTTCATATAAATTGTAAATATTTTGTCTTATGAGTAAGAGCTTCAAAAACTTTAAAAACATGGTTCAGGGATGGTGCTATGGCATAGTGGGTAAAGCTGCCACCTACAGTGCTGGAATCCTATATGGGTGCCAGTTCAAGTCCTGGCAGCTCCACTTCTGATCCAGCTCTCTGCTATGCCCTGGGAAAGCAGTACAAGATGATCCAAGTCCTTGGGCCCCTGCACCCATGTGGGAGACTTGGAAGAATCTCCTGTCTCTTGGCTTTGGACCTGTCCATCTTTGGCTGTTGTGGCCATTTGGGGAGTGAACCAGAAGATGGAAGAACTCTCTCTCTCTCTCTCTCTCTCTCTCTCTCTCTCTGTCTCTTTCTCTCTCTGCCTCTACATCTCTGTAACTCTGTCTTTCAAATAAATAAGTAAATTGAAAAAAAACATAGTTCATTTATTTTTAAGAAATACTAGAGAATTATTAAGGGCAATCACTTTATAATAAATATACATTTTTAAAGTACATAATTTTTTCAAGGAAAAATAACTTTAAAAATTTAAGAACATGTTATCAAAGGTTTAAAGAGTTATTGTAACTGTACAAAAATTAACTAATAATTTATTTGTATGTTTCTTTTGTACTATTTTGACAAAGCAATATTAAAATATTTTGACAAGTCAACACTCTTCTATTATTTGCTTAATTTTATGCTTATGATTATAAAGTATTACAATTAACCTTAAGCACTGATATCAGGCTAACTTTAGATGAAGTTTATTAATGATGCTAGAATTAGTGTCCCTTAATCAAATATAAATATTTTTGTTATAAGTACTTAATATCTATCCTACATGTGCATTTTAAAAAATATTGTATTCTTTCAGTATCCATATTATTCCATTTCATCAACTATGATAAAAGTCAGACAATTTCATAATGATACTTTAGACATATAGGAAAGATCAATGACCGTATCAATGCTTGTTCTTCATTCTACTGCCTATGTACAAGCGATTTAAAGATTTTACACATTTTATTCTCTCACCATCTTGGTTTTTTGGAAACAAAACACTACTTCCTGGGATAAGCTATCTACTTTTAGTGGCACTATAAAACATTTTATTCATCCCATTTGAAATTTATGCATTAGTAGTAAATATTTAAACAAATAGATTTTAAAGCTGAATTAAGTGTAATTATGTACTGAGAACAGTTAGGTGGGTGGAACCTATTGGAATCCACTCTTGAAAATTTGCTATGGAAGATGACCTGTGGTGATGGAAATTTGTAAATTGATATGGCTTTATCAATAATTAGCACCAACATTTTTCACAAACCTTTGGAAAACTACAAGAAAGTTTTCACTGACTGATAGAAAGAAATGGTGTGTGTAGTTGCTGAAAACATTTTAAATGCTACTAAAAGAACGAGAGTTACATGGATAAAGATGTCTTTAAGGATACTTAAATGTGGAATTACAGAAAGAAAAGATGAAGTGGTAACTAACCCTATTTTGTCAGCATCCACTAGCTACCGTTTTAATTGCTTGGACATCGCTGCCCATTACATCTTGCAACTTCTCGATATCTTAGGCTGGAGACCACTGATGTGGGAGAAAAGATTTAGATCAACACACAATAGTTAGGAAGGATGATGTTAAACCATCTTTTGTCTTTTACCTTTGATATTTCCGCCAATTGTCCAAATGTCTTAGTATCTTAAATTCACCACACATAAAACCGATATTTTAGCATTTACTTACCTTAAAGCATTATAGTGAAGCTCAAACAAGTTATTTTAATTTTTATACAAATTATCTATTTCTAATATCCTTAAGAAATATGAACTATACCCACATTTACATATTGACAGATAAATAAGGGTGAGATAGAATGTGAGAGTGATAATATTTAGAGCTAACTTCAAAATAGAGTAGAAAATTTGAAATAATTTCTGTATTTCCATAGTAAGTGGCCACTACCAAGGGCATACTCTCTAAAATGCAATGTTTCTCAACGTTAACAGTAATTTCTCCTTTCAAAACCATGGCCTTTTCACATAATCCTGTCATTAATGAAGTGCTGTCTACATCCATGACATGCTAAGTTACCAATGATATTTATAATTTTTGTTTTGAAATATGATCACATACTTTGGTGCTATAGTTGAGACATTTTTGAGTGTGTCATCCAGAGTTTCCTGTGTTGAAAACTTGGCCTACTACATAACAGTACGGAGCAGTAGTGAATCTAGAAATTTCAGGAATTTAATGATTTTCTCATTGGAGAGTGATCTTGCTTTGGCAGGAAGTACAGCAAAAACAGACTGTTACAAGGAGAGGTAGCACATTCATGAATCTCTTATTCCCTACCTTGCTGGGTGGTCCCTCTCTCCCTCTTTTGCATGAGGACATCCATTTCCTTTCTGCCTCTCAGCCATGTTGTAATGTAACCAATGGGGGCCTTACCAAGACACCAATCCCCTGCTGTTTGGATCTTCTAGCCGCCAGAGTTGGGAGTCAAATTGATTTCTTTTCTCTGTAAAGTATCAAGCCTCAGGTATCTCATTATAGTAATATGAAATGGATTATGACACTTGGAAGAAGAGTTAGTCACAATAGAGTGTTCAAATTCTTAAGGATGATGCTTGTTAAGTAATTTGGTAACCAAATAGTGAGCCCATATCACAATAAGAAGTGAAAATGTGGCTACAGTCACATCTAACTTATATGCTTATACCGGCAACCAGAGAACATCATTAAGCGTGAAACATTACACCCTCAAAGGATCTCTTACTTCGAAGAATTGACAGATTCATTGTGAAAGCTAGACATACACAAATCAAAATAATAATTGTAATCCAAAATTTATAGCCCAACTTCAAAACTGACATCAAAGTTGATTTGAGAATAGCATGAACATGAGAAGAAAGGGAGGAATATATACAAAAGTTGTCAGAATGAGTATTTAAAGCATATGAAGCAAATTTTGATAGAAAGTAAGGCTTTTTAAAGTGACTTATTTCAATGGATAACTACTCTATTTTTTTAAAAAAATATATTTATTTGAAACACAGAATTAGAGAGAGACAGAAAAGTTTTCCATTTTCTGGGTGACTCTCCAAACAGTCACAATAGTTGGGTTGGGGACAGGCTGAAGCCAGGAGCCAGGAACTCCATTCAACTATCTCATGTGAGTGGCAGAAACTCATTTGAAACATCAAGAGCCTGCCCAGACACACTAGTGGGAAAAGAGATATGATACAAAGTAGCCTGGACTCTAATTGGTACTCCAATACAGGAAACAGAGGTCTGTCCCAAGCTGTCCTTAACCCACTGCACCACAATGACTGCTCCTCAATGGATAACTATTCTATGAAACATTTTAATAGGAACTGTCATCTTGAAAAACTTAAAATTAAATCACATTTCATTTTTATTCCTTTCATCTTGTCTTTTGTCCCTATTTTTTTGTTGAGATTTTATTTATTTATTTGAGAGGCAAAGCTACAGGCAGAGAGAGGGAGGCACAGAAAGAAAGGTCCACAAATGACTATAATGGCCAGAACTGGGCTATCTAAAGCCTGAGGCTAGTACCTTCTTCCAGGTCTTCCACATGACTGCAGGAGCCCCAGCACCAAGCCATCATCCACTATTGGAACTCATAGAAGAGTTTGGCAAAGTAGCAGGATATAAAATCAATGCACAAAAATCAACAGCCTTTGTATACACAGGCAATGCCATGGCTGAGAAAGAACTGCTAAGATCAATCCCATTCATCATAGCAACAAAAACAATCAAATACCTTGGAATAAACTTAACCAAGGATGTTAAGGATCTCTACGATGAGAATTACAAAACCTTAAATAAAGAAATAGAAGAGGATACCAAAAAATGGAAAAATCTTCCATGCTCATGGTTGGAATAAATCAATATCATCAAAATGTCCATTCTCCTAAAAGCAATTTATAGATTCAATGCAATACCGATCAAGATACCGAAGACCTTCTTCACAGACCTGGAAAAATTGCCGCAGAAATTCAAATGGAGGCACAGGAGACCTCGAATAGCTAAAGAAATTTGTACAACAAAAACAAAGCTGGAGGCATCACAATACCAGATTTCAGGACATACTAAAGGGCAGTTGTTATCAAAATAGCATGGTACTGGTACAGAAACACATTGATAGACCAATGGAACAGAATTGAAACACCAGAAATCAATCCAAACATCTACAGCCAACTTATATTTGATCCAGGATCCAAAATCAATCCCTGGAGTAAGGACAGTCTATTCAATAAATGGTGCTGGGAAAATTGGATTTCCATGTGCAGAAGCATGAAGCAAGACCCTTACCTTTCACCTTACACAAAAATTCACTCAACATGGATTAAAGAATTACATCTACAACCCGACACCATCAAATTATTAGAAAGCATTGGAGAAACCCTGCAAGATATAGGTACTGACAAAGACTTCTTGGAAAAGATCCCAGAAGCACAGGCAGTCAAAGCCAAAATTAACTTTTGGGATTGCATCAAATTGAGAAGTTTCTGTACTGCAAAAGAAACAGTCAGGAAAGTGAAGAGGCAACCGACAGAATGGGAAAATATATTTGCAAATTATGCAACTGATAAAGGGTTGATAACCAGAATCTACAAAGAAATCAAGAAACTCCACAACATCAAAACAACAACCCACTTAAGAGATGGGCCAAGGACCTCAATAGATATTTTTCAAAAGAGGAAATCCAAATGGCCAACAGACACATGAAAAGTTGTTCAAGATCACTAGCAATCAGGGAAATGCAAATCAAAACAACAATGAGGTTTTACCTCACCCCAGTTAGAATAGCTCACATTCAGAAATCTACCAACAATAGATGCTGGCAAGAATGTGGGGAAAAAGGGACACTAACCCACTGTTGGTGGGAATGCAAACTGGTTAAGCCACTATGGAAGTCAGTCTGGAGATTCCTCAGATTCCTCAGATTCAACCCAGCCACACCACTCCTTGGAATTTACCCAAAGGAAATGAAACTGGTAAACAAACAAGCTGTCTGCACAATAATGTTCATTGAAGCTCAATTCACAAGAGCTAAAACCTGGAACCAACCCAAATGCCCATCAGCAGTAGACTGGATAAAGAAATTATGGGACATGTACTCTATAGAATACTATACAGCAGTCAAAAACAACAAAATCCGGTCATTTGCAAAAAGATGGAGGAATTTGGAAAACATCATGCTGAGTGAATTAAGCCAGTCCCAAAGGGACAAATATCATATGTTCTCCCTGATCGGTGACAACCAACTGAGCAGCAAAGGGGAAACCTGTTGAAGTGAAATGGACACTATGAGAAACAGTGACTTGATCAGCTCTTGTCCTGACTGTTGATGTACAATGTAATACTTTATCCATTTTAGTATTTTTCTTTGTTTTGTTCTAATAGTATTGGTTGAACTCTGTAATTAACACACAATTATTCTTAGGTGTTTAAATTTTAACTGAAAAGCGATCACTGTTAAATATAAGAGTGGGAATAAGAGAGGGAGGAGATGTACAATTTGGGACATGCTCAATCTGACTTGCCCCAAATGGTAGAGTTAGAATCATGCCAGGGGATTCCAATACAATCCCATCAAGGTGGCATGTACCAATGCCATCTCACTAGTCCAAGTGATCAGTTTCAGTTCACAATTGATCACACTGATAGGTCTAAGAGTCAAAGGGATCACATAAACAAAACTAGTGTCTGCTATTACTAGCTATAGATTCAAAAAGGGAGAGAATGATCCATCATGGGAAGCAGGATACACAGCAGACTCATAGAATGGCAGATGTCCTAAATAGCACTCTGGCCTCAGAATCAGCCCTTAAGGCATTCTCTTATGGCTAAAGAGCCCATGAGAGTATTTTAGGCATGGAAAGCCAAGACACTCTGGAAAAAAAAAAAAAAAGGAAGCCCTAAATGGAAGATCTCTGTGAGTGAGATCCCAGTGGAAAGAACGGGGACATCAAAGAAGGAGGTACCTTTCTCTGAAGGGAGGAGAGAACTTCCACTTTGACTATGAACTTGTCGGAATAAGATTGAAGTCAGTGAACTCAAAAGGCTTCCATAGCCTTGGCAACTCATAACTAGAGCCTAGGGAGATTACTGACGCCATAAACAAGAGTGTCAAATTGTTAAGTCAACAACAGGAGTCACTGTGTACTTACTTCTCATGTGGGATCTATCCTTAATGTGTTGTCCAATGTGAAGTAGTGTTATAACTAGTACTGAAACAGTATTTACACTTTGTGTTTCTGTGTGGGTGCAAACTGATGAAATCTTTCCTTAATATATACTGAATTGATCTTCTGTATATAAAGATAATTGAAAATGAATCTTGATGTGACTGGAATGGGAGAGGGAGCGCTAGATGGGAGGGGTGTGAGTGGGAGGGAAAGTATGGGGTGGGGGAGCCATTGTAATCCATTAACTGTACTTTGAAAATTTATATTTACTAAATAAAAATAAATTAAAAATTGATTTGAATAAAACTGCAAAAAAAAGAAAAGTAAAATGTATGAAGATTACTGTTAAAATAAAAAAGGTACTAGGGGCCAGTGCTGTGGTACAGAGGGTTAAAGCCCTGGCCTGAAATGCTGGTATCTTATATGGGTGCTGGTTCTAGTCCTGGCTGCTTTTCTTCCCATCCAGCTTTATGCTATGGCCTGGGAAAGCAGTAGAAGATGGTACAAGACCTTAGGCCCCTGAGCCACGTGGGAGACCCTGAAGAAGCTCCTGGCTCCTGGCTTCGGATCAGCTCAGCTCCAGTCGTTGTAGCCACCATGGGGAGTGAACCAGTGGATGGAAGATCTCTCGCTGTCTCTACCTTTCTCTGTAATTCTGTCTTTCAAATAAATAAGATAAATCTTTAAAAAAAAAGGTAGTCAAAGGCAAAGGAATTATCATTAATTGTTCAGAATTTTTAATATATTTTAGGGGGTACTGTTAAGTACATGGATTGATTCATCCTGGAAATATTTACTGAGTTATGATTCTTGCTGGGTTTCCAATTGCAGACCAGGTCATAGTATCTTTCCCCTTAAACCCCCATCCTAGTAAACACATTAGATACATATGGAAAGAAAATGAGAAGTGAAGTGTGTGTTACTGAGAAGTAGATTGTGCTGGGAAGAAATTTTTGGGATGGAAACTTTAGTTAATATGAATAAGAAAGCCATTCTTTGTAAATGACATTAAGCTGATACCTCAAAAGGGGAAAGTATCTCAGACTGATGGTTAGGTTTCAGCTTTTTTTGAACTGGACTCTAAGTGAAGTTCTAATAAAATTGTTAACTAGCTAAAGGGAATGTTTTTATTTGTTTCCTTGAAGCTATGAAATGGCAGTAAATAAATAAATAGGGAATGCTTATTAAGTATATATAAAAATGTGTTCGATTGGATTCCTGTCTTCAGAGATTTAAAATCAAGTTGTAAAGACAAATTATCAAACAGGAAATAGAGAAGAAATAAAGTTCAAGGAATGTGATATGGATTTATAGGAAAATCACACCTGTGTAGACTGTAGTAATCTATTTAGACAGTATTGTGCCTCCCAAAACACAGCTGAAAATGTTGAGAACTGCACTCTGTAGAATAGACATTATCAACCCTGAACCACCTCAGGTAACTTAATAAAATCATGAACCTATTCAAAGTAGAATTTTAGTCAATGCATTACAGTGGAAGGAGCACAGGATTAGAAGTCTGATGATTTGGATTTTAACAGCCCATAATTTGATAAAGAAGTCATAGCAGTTCTTAGTTTTTTTCTTAGTAAGTGGGAAAATAGCATCTTTTATTTCTAACACAGAAATGCTGTGAAGATTTAATAAGACCATGCATTTGTAGGAGTATAATTATAATCCTATGCAGATAATATTTCTGTAGTGTTATAAGATGCAGTTTTAAATTACTTATTTTTTCTAAATTTACAAAAAGCCATGAAAGTAGATTCTTTTCAGAAAAAGAAATTAAAGCACAGAAAAGATAATTTCTAGCTATCTCTTGTTTGTTGAGGGGCCAAGCCAATATTTCAATAGTTTCCTGATGCCTAATAACTGTATCAATAACATCTTGAATAAAGTTTATAATGAATAGATTAACATTTTTATTACTTTTGAATTTTATTGTTTCATTATTAGATTTCACTGAAGAAATTCTGCTAAGAAATAAATCTGGATTTCAGAGCTCACACTTAGAAATTCTTTTGGGAAGTACTAAGGATCTAGTATCCCTGGGAAGGTATACCTGGATGAATTTACTCATGGTATGCCAATAGAATGATTCGGAAGGAGGGCTTTATGTTCAGGCTTATGCTAATTAAAAGTTTTTTACAAGAATTATTCAATGATATTGACTCATTTTCATTCTATTTTCCATGCACTTTTTTAAAAAATTACTGTTTTGTTTTATTTTGAAACACCTTCATCCATTTTCTTTTTTGTTTTTTTTTTTTTTTTAGACACAGTGTAAGTTTTATTTACAAATTTAGGAAATATGAAGAAAACATACAACAATATAGAGGATCATACATGTACAGTGTCACAATTGGAAGGATGATATATGAAAAATTTCACAGAAGAAAGTATTACATAAGAAGAAAGAACAGTGCTAAGAAAGTTGACCATGATAGTTTGAATGAAAATTTGGCATTTAAAAATGGGTGCATTAGACTAGAACACAATGGTGAGGAATCTAAATATTGTAGCAATATTAGAATCCAATTATGAAGAATAACATTTTAAATATTTACCACTGTATTTTCTGGACATCCCATTGTTAAATTCTAATTTTCCCAAATGTCATCTTAAATATTGTTATTTAAATATTATTTTATTAAAATTCCATTAATAGTTTTCCCATTAATAGTTTTCTATTTTAATTTATTTTAATATAAATATAATATGGTTCTTATCTTTCATAGATAGAATTCTAAGGAGATAATCATACTTCCCTTCTTTCTTCCTTCAAATCAACTTCTTTCCTTTCTTTTCATTTAATTTTTCCAATAACATACTTTTAATTTATTTTATGACCCCAGGCTTGATGAGTCACCAACCATAATATTCAACAAATAAAAGTAGAAAGATCATTGTTCCACAGGAAAATAAACAAAGGCTATAAACAACAATCAAATCATAAGATATCAATTTCATTCTTAAACATTTTTTGTATTCTATATGAACTCATTGTTTCACATTCAAGAATGCCATGGCTTGGATACATGCATCATGGTATGTTAGTAACACTCCTGATTCAGGAGAGCATCTGAATGTATTTTTGGCTTGAGTCGCTATCTGATTTTGGCAACTCATGAAACCTTTTACTTATCTCTAACATGAAAATATCTTGTAAATTGATGATGTCTGATTTCTCTGAGTTTCTAAATCTTAAATTCTACCATGGTGTATTTCTTGTTTTTCTTTCATTAGAGAATGGTGTGCAACTATAATCACCTTTAAAGGAACTTAAAATATTAGGACAGTGGCATGGATAACATATGACTATTTTAATTCTATACACTTGTAGATATAGACACGCAGTATTTTGCAAAAAAGGTCTAGAAAATCAAATGTAGACTAAAGAAGTCTGTTTCAATATTCCTAGAAAATTCCGAGATCAATATATACTGAATATTGTTGAATACAGATCTAGTTGGATATAATCTCTGTGGAGAAAGGAATGTTACTCTGATTTGATTTTTATTGAATCTCCACAACATAGAATAGGATCTATGGCATGATGAGTGCTTGATGGATATTTACTGATTGAGTGAATATTAGTAAACATTTATATGTCTTTTGTAATGGAACAGGACTTATTTTATTGATCACTTAATAACACCATAACTTTATGATATATGTATGACCTTTAGTTTTATCCCATTTAAGTTACAAAACTACACTGTGAAATGGGTACTAAAAATTATCCCCATATTATACACAAAGAAAACAAGGCCTGGGATATAAGGTCAACTTTTGCAAGGAGTAGTGGTCACAAATTTTAAGAAAATGAACTACTATGGGATTATTTTTATATGTCTTTTAAATGACAATCATGGAGCCAAGTGTTGTGTTGTAAAATGGGCTAAGCCTCCACTTGCAATACTGTCATCGCGTATAGGTGCCACTTGATTCTTGGATGCTCCACTTCCAATCGAGCTCCTTGCAAATGCACTTGGGAAAACAGTGGAAGATGGCCCAAGTTCTTGGGTCCCTGCACCCAGGAAGAAGCTGGCAGCTCTACTTCTGATCCAGCTCCATCTACTGTGCCTGAGAAAGCAGCCGATGACGGCCCAAATACTTGGGCCCCTATACCCATGTGGATATCGGAATGATGCTCCTAGCTGCTGCCTTCAGCCTGGCCCAGCCCTGGATGCTGTGGTCCTTTGGGGAGTGAATCAATGGATGGAAGAGCTCTCCATCTCTCCCTCTTTCTGTATGTAACTCTGATTCTCAAATAAACAGAATAATTTTTTTAAAAAATAACAATCACACATTGAGATATGTACATAATTGGATCTTTATTGTTAGGGAGGAATAGAAGTTTCGAAAACATGAAATGAGGTACATTGAAAAACAGAATAATAATTTAAAATACTTGAGAATATTTAGCTTATTCATGGGAAATATTGTAGGTAATGGAACTAAGTTTACTTCTCAGAGGAGCAACTGGAAGTTGGGGCAGAAAGTTCAGATTTACCTCTAAGAAGGTTCTGTCTAAAAAGAACTTCTTAAAAGACTAAGATTAACTGATAGAAATCTTGGGAATTCAATATGACACTGAAGATGCTTGAAAAAAAACCTGAATGTTGTTGAAGAAAATTGATTGAGCATTAGGGATAGCCCAAGTAAAGCTTTTCTGTTTTTGTTTCTGATGCATACATTCTTGACTTTTAATTTTCTTAAAAAAATAAAATGTGTGATAGACACACACAAATACGTGCATACACACTCTAACTTAAAGCAAGATTAGGTAAGTTTATTTTTCTGGAGAGCAGTAGCAATGGGTTTTCCTACTATTTATAATTCCTCTGTGTTATGATAGAGGAGCATGTAATTTTTCTGCTACGATTTGGAGTCTCTGAAGCCTGTTGAAAACTTGCATAATCTCTTGAGATTCTGAAAAAGGAATCTCTAGGAAGCATTCTTATTTCATCATCTAACTGAAAAGCAGCCATGCAATCTGTAATTGCCAATTTGTTCTCAGTTTTCCTACATGTACTTGGCAACTGTGTATCAACAATACATGGGTATAGAGTCTTAAGACATAACACTAATCGCAGAAATTTTGACACTGCTCCACCTGTTTCAAATTAAAACTAGTCTTAATTCCATCAGAACATAGTATGGTGGATGTGGTTAGTAGCTAAATTTAATCACCATTTATTGATTTATTGCAGAGAGAATCTCATGGTTTTAGACTAAAAAAGCGAGTCAGCAGTGTTTATAACTCTCAAAGGCATATAGTTACAGGAATAAGTTGTACAAATTGAAGGTATGTTTCTCTTTTTAGTATGCTCTGATTCATCAATGAGATCATCTAGTTCCAGATAATCACATTGGCTTTTAATTTAGTAAAATATTACTTTTATAAAAACAACTTAATGATGAGCTTCTTTATAAATTGGAAGGAATATGAACTAAAAAACTATTGAAAAAATAATATTCAGGAAATAAGCTGCATAAAATGTAGAAAGCATACAGATACATTATTTTTGGAAAGTCATTTGGCATCCAAGAGACATAAAGTTATGTTCTGCTAGTGTGTTTTTGCTATTCAAAATCTAAACAAGTCAATGGTCATGAATATGAAAATTTTGTATGCAAATATATCAGTAATGTTTTAAATGAATGACAACCTATATGTTCAATGATAGTTGATGACTTAAAGGAATTCATTGATAATATAAGGATAAAACATATATTCCTCAACTCATATTTATTTAGCAACAGTAGGGAAAGTGGTAGTACACATAGGTTACTTCAAAAAGTTCACCAAAAGAGGAGTTAAAAGGTAAATTTCTTTAGGGGCATGAATTTTTGAAATCTAGGTATAATTTTTTTCATACTACACATTTCTGAGAAATTTTTGAGCACATCTTGTATAATGTGAATAGAATTCCTTTAGTTCTATAATCAGAATATCAGAATTCTAATGACAATGTCTATTCATTCAATATTATTTAAATACCTACTACCTTCAAATTGTTGTGTCACCATTTATTTATCTTTGGCTTTTTTACTTAGATAATAAAAGTGACAGTCCTTCCAATATTCAACATAAGGAAAAAAGAACTACAGTTGATGTGTATGATGTATGCAATAGTTTGAGTTTGGTTTCTCAACTCAAAAACTCAAGCTGGAATTTGGTCCCTACTGTGATGTAGTAAGGAGACGGAAACTTAATCTGTGGAGCTTATAAGATGAAGTCTTTGAGAAGTCATTATAATTAGAAAAGATCTTTAGAGAAGAATTTCCATGAGTTAGTACTGGGGCTTCTTTTATAAGAGAGAAAAAAGAGGTATCAGAGGAGACACACAGGTGTGTACATGTTTGCCTTACATCTTTTGTCATGTGATGTCCTGAGCCATTGTGGGACTTGGCCAACAGCAAGACCATCACCAGCATTGGCTTATCACCCTTTGATAAGAACTGTGAGCAAAAGTAAACCTCTTTTCTTTATAACTTACCATGTCTATGAAATGGAGTTCTTAGCAATGAAAATGGGCTGCTAAAAGGTAGCTGTATAAGAAGATAGCTATCTCTTTTAATTTTTTTTTTAAATTTACTATTTTCAATTTATGTGAAAGGTAGAAAGAGACAGACAAAGACATAAAGACATGTACACAGATCTTCAATCCCTGTGTTAACTTTCCAAATGCCTGTAAGATACCAGGTTGGGTCAGGCCAAAGTCTTGTTCCTGGAGCTCAGTTTGGGTTCCCCATGTGAGTTGCTTGGAGTCAAGTTGTTGTGTCTCATCTGCTGCCTCCCAGGGTGTGCATGAGCAAGAAATTGGATTGGAAGCAAAGGAACTCAAAACCAAATATGGGATGTTGGTGTCTCAATTGGTGCCTTAAGCACAGTATCAAATGCTTGCCCTGGTTATTTCTTTCTTAAACATTTCATAGAATTCTTTTGTGAGATCATCCGAGCTTTGAGTTTCCCTGTAGATATTTTTATATAACAAATTAAATTTCCTTAGCAGATTCATGATTACTTTAAGTTTTGGTTTGTTTGTTGTGTCAGTTTTAGTACATTATGCAATAAAAAGATAAACATTAAAAATTAGATGATATGGCACATAAGTGCCCTTATACATTTGGTTAAGAATCAGTCACTGAACTATTTTTTTCTGCGCATGTTGTAAAGTCTGTTTTTTCCATACTTTACAAACCACAGAACTTTATTTCTTTTTTTATCTGATCATTTAGTCTTTATTGGGGATGCAATTTTTTTCATTTTTCATTTTAATTTTAATTACTTTTTAACAGATTCAATAGGATTTGTAGCTGAAAGTCTAAGAACATAATGATTATTTCTTATAGTTGTGGAGGCTTCGAAGTCCAAGATCAAGCAGCTAATGCTTTCAATGTATGGTGGAAGCCCAATCCTCATGGAGCATCTTCCTGATGAAATCGGAGGAGACCCCCTAAAATTTACCCTGAAATGTGGCCTCTTAAATTTCCCTAGAAATGCTATACGGTGTGCCACATGTGCTGCCAGAATTTGGGGTGCCTTATCATTTCACTACGGGCTTATTACTAAATCCCCAATATTAATAAGCCAGAGAGGGTTCTTGCCTAATATTTAGAGAAGAATTCTAAATACCAGCACAGATAAATGAGGCAACATTGTACATTTTAAGCTTTTATTTAGTGAGAAAGATGCATAGGAGAGTGAGAGCTTTATTTAAGAAAGAGGTAAATCTGGGTTCATAACAAGCACCAGGAACCAGCCACATGGATGAGCATCTAGGACAGGAAGCCTAGAGCACATGGCCCAAAGGCCACGCGCCCTGGAGGCGCGGGACTACAGCAAGCCCTCTTCCTAGCAAGAAGTTAGGGAAAAAGAGCTGCCCGGGCCACGCTGTGGCCCGGCTTTAACCCACTTCCAAAGGGGAGTGGTTAATTAACCTGATTGGCTGGTGGGTACCCAGGTAGGGTGTGGCCAGGTAGGGGAATGAGGCCACACAGGGACATGGCAAAGGCATCAGGTAGGGGCATGAGGCCACACAGGGGCGTGGCGAAGGCGTGGTCTTCCAGCCTGCCTACTTCACTGGTGCATCATTCCATAGTAAGAGGGAGCAAAAAATGTTAAAACTGTGTGGAAGTGATGGGAGTGCCGCAAGTATCTGCAAACTCTCTTGTAAGGGCAATGATCCCATTCTTGTGTCTGGTTCCCTCAAGAACTAATCACTTTCCAAAGCCCTCACCATCTTGGATATGAATTTTGTAGGGACACACACTTTCACACCATAGCCAGTATCAATTGGGAAAAAAAAAAGATCCATTTTTTTTCTTATTTTGCTATCTATGATTATGAGGTTTGATAAACTTAGACACTAAAAAAGCATCTTCCATAAAATACTTCATTAAAATAAAAATGTGTGATTCATTCTTGGGATTCATAAATATTCTACTGTGTTTGAAAAAATACATTGATTTATATATTCACTAAAACATTTATTTATTTTTTCATTTATTTATATTGAAAGCAGAGCAAGAGGCGGGGGAGAGAAAGGTTGAGAGAGAGAGGGAGAGAAATCTTCAATCCACAATCCCCAAGTGACAGCAACAGTTGGGCATGAACCCAACCAAAGCCAGGAGCCAGATAGCACTTCTGGGTCTTCCATTAGGTGGCAGGAACCAAGTACTTGAGCTATCACCTGATACCAGATGTACATTAGCAGGAAGATGTATCAGAAGCATAAGTATATCTTAAACTCAGGCAGTCTTATGTGGGGTGCAAGACTCTCAAGCCATATCTTAATTACTGCGCAACAGCATCCACCCTTGCACTGACTTTGTTAAAAGTCTATGAAGGTACTTTTAAACTAAAATGAAAAAAAAAAAAAAGAAAAGAAATAAAATACTATCCTATTTTCGGGTGCTATATTTCTTCCCAATACAACCCAAATGTAATTTTGATCCAAGGGATAAATATCTGAAAAGACCAAGTATTTGCTCTCATTTGGACCCAATTGGAATATTATCTTTTCTATGATGACTTCTGCTGTCTCACAGGCAGTTAAATAGTCCCTCCGTGGTGATCCTATTGTACTTGCAAAAACCTTTATTGCAAAAGCTAATATAAAGTGTTATGAGTGTTATGAGAGTCTTTCAAAATGATTTAATGGGTACACAGAATTTCTGATTAAGTTAAAATGTTACTTCCTCCTGATTGGTTTCATTTATTAAAATGTCTATAAAAGAAATATTCCTTTGAGAGGCTCATTAAGATCTAACTTTAACCAAATTGATTGTGCATACTTAATTATTTAGTTCCCTGAGGCATTGTATATGAAGCAGCAATATCACAATCGTTGTGACAACGCATGAGAATTTTAACTTTCCATCAGAAAGAAAAAAAATCATTTTGCAGTGAACAAAGATACCTAAGAACAGATAAAAGACTGTATATGTATGCGTCTGACACATGCGAACTTACAGATGTAGACATGTCATACACAAGCTCAACTTAGGTGTACATATTCAGAACACTTAACATATTAATATTTTCAGACTCTTCTGCCATTTACCTCTTACTTAGTGAACTGCATTTTTTTAACTAAGTTTCTTTCCCTACCACTCAACAAGTTTGACTCACATTTTGTTAAGTTAATGTTCAGATTTTGTTATTTGAAGATTAAGGGCAAAGTGTTTTGTAGGAAGAGCTGTGAGAATCATTTTGTAGGTAGTATTTTTTTTTTTAGGTTTTTTTTTTTATTTGACAGATAGAGTTAGACAGTGAGAGAGAGAGACAGAGAGAAAGGTCTTCCTTCCATTGGTTCACCCCCCAAATGGCCGCTACTGCCAGAGCTACGCCGATCCGAAGCTAGGAGTCAGGTGCTTCCTCCTGGTCTCCCATGCGGGTACAGGACCCAAGCACTTGGGCCATCCTCCACTGCCCTCCCAGGCCACAGCAGAGAGCTGGACTTGAAGAGGAGCAACCGGGACTAGACCCCAACACCCACATGGGATGCCGGTGCCACAGGCGGAGGATTAACTAAGTGAGCCACAGTGCTGGCCCCTGTAGGTAGTATTTTAAAGAGAGGCCCAAAAATAATGTGTGAGTCATGTATCTTTTCCACAGTGTTGAAGTATGAAATTTAAGTTCAGAATTTTCTATTGTTGGATTTATTTTCTTTAACTATACTATCACTGTAATTCTGGTCCAAGGTTGACCACCATTAGTTTCTTTCTTTTTTTTTTTTAATTTTTTTTTAATTTTTTATTTTTTGACAGGCAGAGTGGACAGTGAGAGAGAGAGACAGAGAGAAAGGTCTTCCTTTGCTGTTGGTTCACCCTCCAATGGCCGCCGTGGCCGGCGCGCTGCAGCCGGCGCACCGCGCTGATCCGATGGCAGGAGCCAGGAGCCAGGTGCTTTTCCTGGTCTCCTATGGGGTGCAGGGCCCAAGCACCTGGGCCATCCTCCACTGCACTCCCTGGCCACAGCAGAGGGCTGGCCTGGAAGAGGGGCAACCGGGACAGAATCCAGCGCCCCGACCGGGACTAGAACCCGGTGTGCCGGCGCCACTAGGCGGAGGATTAGCCTAGTGAGCCGTGGCGCCGGCCCCACCATTAGTTTCTATGATTCTATTTCTGATTTTGTTGCTATTTATACAGCATATAGTTAAATTTTTTCATGTTAACATATTAATATGCTTACAAATTTATATCTTCATATATTTACGTCAGTATAAATATGTAGATTCATATGCTTTATGTCACTGAATTCATTTCATGGCATTTAAACTGTACTCCTTTTAATATAGCTCATTTTTCAATCAGTGGTTTCTTATTATTTGCCACACTTTTAAAAATCATTCCATTGTTCACAAAATCATCTTTCCACAAATCACTACAACTTGAACACAATTCAATGAAGCTGCTTTCCAGTGTATTATAAGAAATGCCTTTCTTCCAGTTTCAAAAAAAATAGGTTCGTGTTTTGCATCTGGGACCCAACTGAATGACCTTTGCTGTCTATATTTCTTCAAACATTTTGTTCATGGCTTCAAGCACTCTCTAAGAAGGAGGTTTCCTATGAGTCTCCACTTTCCACTCTGAGTCTTCACTAGAATTTCACTTAGCAATCTTTTCACAGTATTATCAGTTTTTTCTACCAAGTCCCTCAAAACTCTTCCAATCTCTACCTGTTTCAAATTCCAAAGAAGCTTCCAGAACTTTAGGCATTTAACTTTAGACATTTAACTTTAGGCATTTAATAGGTATATATTAGTTTCTCTTAAAAATAGAGTTTATTATTTATTTATTTATTTATTAAAAGAGTAGCAAAGACACACACACACACACACACACACACACACGCACACCACAGGTCATCCATCAGCCTGTTCACTCCCCAAAGGGCAGCAACAATCAGATCTATACCAAGCCCAGGTCTTGACCAGGAGCCAGGAGCTCCACCCTGGTACATCATGTAGGAGGCAAGGGCCCAAGTACATGAGTCATCTTCCCCTGACATCCTAGGAACATTAGGAGGAAATTGGATTGGAAGTGCAGCAGCCAGGACAGAAAGTGGTACTCTAATATGGCATGCCAGTATAACAAGTGTTGGCTTAATCCACTGAACTACAATGCTGGTCCATTTTTCCAATATTTTCCCACACAGAGAAGTGGCAGAAAAGGGGAGGGAGGGAGACTGATAGACAGAGGAAGAGGACTAATATCATTATGAACACACCACTCTCAATACCTCTTCAGAACTTAATTATCTTTCAAAGATCTCTCCTCAAAACACATCACATGGGGATTTGGCTTCAAAACAGGAATTTTGAGAAGAAACATTTGGTCCATAGCATGGAGTAAAGATTAGCACCTGATTTTGTACACAAAATTAAGCTGATACCCTAACGAAAGGAAGCTTATTTAAAGAGGCAAGGCTTTTGGATGACATGATAAATGCAGTAAAGTTCAAAACCACACATCATTGATTAATGTCATGATATCTGAGGTGGCCATTATGGAAATCTTATCTTTTTACTCTCTCCTTTTCTCCTTTCTTCATTCACTATAAATATTATACATTTCCAAATGTGTTTTTTCCATTTTGGCAACTTTTTATACTTAGCACATGTTTTTCTTCTGCTGATTTTCACATTTACTTTAACTTATGTGAGTACCACCCTACTTCTAGCTCCTGATACTATAGTTCATTTCTCCCATATTTCTTATAGTGTATAAAATATCAATAGATATGACCCCATATTTAAATAAATGTAAGGCTGTTCATGGCCAAAGGTATCTCCTTCATTCCTTCTTCCCTTTTTTGTGGGCCAATATATTCAGCCCTATCCTGGGTTTTCTGGTTATTTATTTATTTATTTATTTTGTCTATACTGGATTATTTTAGAACTCAGAATCAAAGTTGGGAAAACCTTACATCTTAAGCCAATATCCAACACTGCCCTGTACCTGTTCATCAACTTTCTTTTCCCAGTATTCCAATGATATCTATCCTACACCATCAGTCCAGATGACATTTGGTCATTATCTTTGTTCCATTTCCATCATCATGCAGGAACTTCTAACCTCCACTCCATGTAAGCAATACTCCTCTGGTCCTCATAGAAATTTAATGCACCATTCACGATCTGTCCTGACTTACATCTTATGTGAAGAATTTCAACACTACTTGAATCTGGAAATGTCTTCCTAAGTCTCTGAAATTTTCTTTTGTCACTGACTTATTAAGGTACTATTCACATGCTGTCTTGCATCTTATGTTCTACAACTTCTCAACTTGATTGTAAGTTTATTGAAAGTAAGAAAACAATGTTATTTACTGTTATTCCCCCAGATTTGTTTTATAACCAAGCATTCAGGAAATATTTGATAAGAAAAAGTATTTTTAAAGAAGCACATATCACCCAAGTGTTGTGATGTATTCATTGGTGTGCTAATATTTTTTATTCCTTGTTCCTTGGCAGATTTTCAAGAGAGAAAACAGAAGACTTTGTTTTCATTAAATTCTAGGCACCTGACCTATCATTGTATTGAATATATTAAAATCACTAATTAATTTGTGTTGTAATTTAAAGATAAATATTACACTGAAAGCTGGAGATCATTTGTTCTATAGACATCTTCCTGGATCATTGTTTTCTCAAGGCTTAAATAATGATTTCCTAGGTGAGATGACACATTCACAAAAATTGACTATCTAAATAAAGACTTTTTTCCTCTCTAAAAAGGAAAATCTATGCTATGCCAAGTTATCAACAAAGTAAGTATTAAAATGGTGAAAAATCCAAAATATATCAAACATGAACTATATTATATTTACTTCTGATTGCAATGAGTCCTACAATTTTTCTTCAACTATCTCAGAGCTATTGTGTGATTATGTTACAAAGTTTCTGAATAATCAAAACAAAATCAAATAGAAATATTCCTGACTTTCTGTGTGTTCCACATACAGATGTACGAGCTGTAAAGTGCATGCAGTCATTTGAATTATAATGAAGGTGACTGTAGCCAATTGGATACCAGGTGCCCTTTTGAATAAGTGATGCTGAGTTAACAGTGTATGATATGTGATGAATATGAATCCTGAATTTATTTCAATGATACACAAAAATCAAGTTCAGATATATTATGATATAAAAGTAAAATAATAAATTATACAAAGGAAAATTTCTAACAATTTCATCCATGTTAAATATAAGAGTGGGAATAAGAGAGGGAGGAGATGTACAATGTGGGGCATGCTCAATCGGACTTGTCCCAAATGGTGGAGTTAGAATCATGCCAGGGGATTCCAATTCAATCCCATCAAGGTGGCATGTACCAATGCCATCTCACTAGTCCAAGTGATCAATTTCAGTTCACAATTGATCACACTGATAGGTCTAAGAGTCAAAGGGATCACACAAACAAGAATAGTGTCTGCTAATACTAGCTGATAGAATCAAAAAGGGAGAGAAAGATCCATCATGGGAAGCAGGATACACAGCAGATTCATAGAATGGCAGAGGGCCTAAATAACACTCTGGCCTCAGAATCTCCCTTAAGGCATTTGGATATGGCTGAAGAGCCCATGAGAGTATTTTAGGCATGGAAAGCCAAGACACTCTGGAAAAAAAAAAAAAAAAAAAAAAAAAAAAAAAAAAAAAAAAAAAAAAACCTAAATGGAAAGAAAGGGGCCATCAAAGAAGGAGGTAGCTTTCTCTGAAGGGAGGAGAGAACTTCCACTTTGACTATGACTCTGTCGGAATAAGATCAAAGTTGGCGAACTCAAAAGGCTTCTATAGCCTTGGCAACTCATGACTAGAGCCTAGGGAGACTACTGACGCCATACACAAGATTGTCAAATTGTTAAGTCAACAACAGGAGTCACTGTGTACTTACTTCTCATGTGGGATCTGTTCTTAATGTGTTGTCCAATGTGAAACAATGCTATAACTAGTACTGAAGCAGTATTTTACACTTTGTGTTTCTGTGTGGGTGCAAACTGATGAAATCTTTACTTAATATATACTAAATACTAAATACTCTACTAAATCGATCTTCTGCATAAAAAGGTAATTGAAAATGAATCTTGATGTGAATGCAATGGGAGAGGGAGTGGGAGATGGGAGGGGTGTGAGTGGGAAGGAAATTATAGGGGGGAAAGCCATTGTAATCCATAAACTGTACTTTGGAAATTTATATTTACTAAATAAAAGTTAAAAAAAAGAAAGTCAGTAATTCAATAAATTTAAGCTGCAAGGTTTTGGCTGAAGGCAAGAAACAGTGCTCTTATATAGTATATTTTGGGAGATTTTTCTCTCTTAATATCTTTCCTTAATATATACTGAATTGATCTTCTGTATATAAAGATAATTGAAAATGAATCTTGATGTGACTGGAATGGGAAAAGGAGTGGGGATGGGAGGAGTGTAAGTGGGAGGGAAATTATGGGGGGGAAGCCATTGTAATCCATTAACTGTACTTTGAAAATTTATATTTACTAAATAAAAAATTAAAAAAATCAAGTTCAGATATATTGTGATATAAAAGTAAAATAATAAATTATACAAAAGAAAATTTATAACAATTTCACCCCTGAAATATAAAAAAAAATTGAAAAAGACATCAGAAGAGCTGTGTTGAAGTAAATAGCTGATCTTTCAGACATTGTTAAAATTGACAATTTTGGAGGCCATTGCTGTGGCACAGGGCAAATTCCAGCATCCCATATAAGCACCAGTGTGAGTTCTGGATGCTCCACTTCAGATACAGCTGCCTGCTAGTGAACCTTGTAAAGCAGCTTGAACCCCTGTCACCCATGTGGGAGACCCAGAAGCAGCTACTATCTCCTGGCTTCAGCCTGGCTCAGGTCCAGCTGTTTTGCCCATTTGGTGAGTGAAACAGTAGATGGAAGGCCTCTCTGTCTCTCTCTCTCCACCTCCTCCCATAACTCTGCTTTCCAAATAAATGAATCTTTTTTTTAAATGAGAAGTTTTTTCATTAAAAAGCACTTTCTTACATTTTATTTATTAATATAAAAAAGGCAGATTTTATGTATTTTGTAGACATGATTCCGAGAACACAGTTATACTTTTTTTCACTTTCTCATTTCTCTTTTCCATTTTTTGTAATATACCTTCATTTTACTTTATAATCACAGACTTCATGCATCTGTAAATAATGATTTCCACAAGTAAAAAGTAGAAAGACCATTGTTCCACAAGAGTATAGACAAAGATTATAAAAATAATATAATCACAAGATGTCAATTTTGCTCATACATATTAAGGTTTTTTTTAATACTTTCTATATTAGCTACCACAATTCAGAGTAAACATATGATATTTATCTTTTTGGATCTGACTTCTTTCACTAAGCATAGTTTTGAGAAAAAAAGATAATCATGTACTCACACAAACAAAAAATGCAATGGATATGTCTGTGAATAACCTTGTACCCTATATTTGCACATACATACACTCAAAAAGGAAAGATGGAGACTTAAGGAATGGAAGATAATCTTATATAGTGAGTGACAAACAAAATATTTAAATTACCAGTAATAATATTTGTCATTGAAGGTCATCCCAACACAATAGAAATGAATTTGAGGAGTGAACTATCAGATGAGATTCTCTCTTACTCTCTCTCTCCCATTCAAATAAAATGAAAATAAATAAAATATAAAGTTCTCTAAATTAGTGACAAACAGAAGTAGTGTTCACTCTATAGAGTAACTATCACTAATGCACTGTCAATTCAAAATACCACTGGGCACATGAAATATCTGAAACTACTGATTCAATTTTATATTTATGCAACTACCTCAAAAATTGTTAAGATTTGCATGCACCTAGCTTTATTTTGTCTTGACTTATGAACTAAAATGAATTGCTCTTTAATCATTGCCTAAAATATGAGAGCATATGCTCATTAAAAACAGACATATAAAAAGAATCTAAAAACAGCTCCAGAAACTCAACAGAAACACAAGCAATCTAGTTAAGAAATGGGCAAAGGTTGGGGGCCAGCGCCATGGTGCATTAGGTTAATCCTCTGCTTGCAGTGCCAGCATCCCATATGGGTGCCGGTTCTAGTCCCAGTTGCTCCTCTTCCAGTCCAGCTCTCTGCTGTGGCCCAGGAGGGTGGTGGAGGATGGCCCAAGTGCTTGGGCCCCTGCACCCACATGGTAGACCAGCAGCTCCAGCAATTGAGGCCACTTGGGGAGTGAACCAACAGAGGCAAGACCTTTCTCTGTGTGTGTCTCTCTCTCACTGTCTGTAAATCTGCCTGTCAAATAAATAAATAAAAATCTTTAAAAAAAAGAAATGGGCAAAGGACATGAACAGGCATTTTTCAAAGTATTAAATACAAATGGCTGGCAGATGCATGAAAAGAAGCTCAGTATCACTAGCCATCAGGGAAATTCAAATAAAAAGCAAAATGAGGCTTCACTTTACCCCAAATCAAAATAGCAAATGCTATCAAGGATGAGGAGAAAAAAGTACCCTAATACACTGTTGGTGGGAATGTCAACTTATACAACCATTATGGAAAACAGGCTGGAGATGCCTCAGAAATCTGAAAATAAATATATGATATGACTTATCCATATCATTCTTAGGAATTTACCCAAATGAAATGAAAGCAGCATATGAAAGAGTTATTTGTGCCCCCATATTTATAGCAGCAATTCACAATAGTTACAATATTGAAACAATGATATGTCCATCTACTGAGGACTAGATACAGGTAATGGGATATATTAACACTATAGAATATTTCTCAGCCATAAATAAGAATTAAATCTTGTCTCACAGCAAAATGGATACAACTGGAAATCACTAGGCATTGTGAAATCGGGCAGTTCCAAAAAGGCAAGTATCATGTTTTCTCTGATATGTGGTAGTTCATATAGAATATATAAAAATGTATTACAATGAAACGAACATCTTATGATTTTATTAATGTTTTTAGTCCTTATCTGTATTCCTGTGAAATGGTTGTCTTGCTACTTTTTACTTTATTGGTAGTGCTGCATTAAGTTTGTGACTATAAAGGAAATTGCAATTATGTATTTGCAAAAATTAAAGAAAAAAAACAAAAGGAAGGAAGAAGGGGGCTTGAGGGAGAGAAGAAGGGAAGGAATGAAGTGTGGTTATCTTCTTCTAATTGTACCTATAAAATACATGAAATCTATTCTGTTTTTATTAATAAAATTTTTAAAAACAAAAAATAAGGGAAGAAAAAAAAAACTTCTTCAGAAACTATCAAATGTACCATAGTTGTATAAAGATTTGTTGTGGATTTTAGTACAATGAATTCGCATATACTTGTGGTGACATATTTATGCTTGTGATCAAAAATGACATTAAATTCTTAAATCATATATGCTATGCAGCTGAAGATTATATATTGATTTGTCTTTTGGGGGACCTCTGTTGAGTTCATATACATTTCCATCTCCATTAAAACTGCTTCCAATAAAAAAAAAAGTTTACTGTAGCATTGGGCTAAATGATCCCTATTAGAAAATAAGACAAATCTCAATTAATGTAGGAAATAAAAATATGAAAGTTGTCATCTATAAAATCAAGGGTGGACTACATAGCAATGCAAATAAATAATCCATAGATAGCATGAAATTGCTTCACATAGTATTGACAAAAAGAGAAGGATCAAAATGACACAGATCTGTTTAGCTGGTATTTAATATCAGTGAATCATGAGAGACACAAAACTTATAGAAAAGATTTAAATTAATAAGTATATGACTATTCAGCATTAACAAATGAACTACTTCTTGCTTAAGAACAAAATAATTTAAATGGGCATGTTTTGATAAGTTCTATTTTTCCACCTAATTTTCTTTGCTAATTAACATCACTTTGGCAGTTAGAAACTTATGTTAAGAACAAGTCTTTTATGATAGGATTACTTTTAAATGAAAGAATACTCTAATGATTACTTCTTGTTAAGGATTTAGGGATTTACAAGCAATAAAGAATTTTATAAATAATTATTAACCATTTTAGCCATTCATACGAGGCTATTCTCAAAACAAAAATAAATTAAGGTCAAGTTTAGATAAAGTACGTAGTTTCAGATTCTCAATGATATTTTTAATGGTAAATAGGTTGCCCATGGAGACTTATATGACGCAAATGTTTAAGGACATTAGGGTAATATTTGATCTGCAGCTCCTTTTCAAAGTGGCTCATTTGAACCTGTGTTGCTATATTGCCACTTCATGTGACACATCTTCCCTAACGCAGTGCTTGTTTTCTCTTGTTCTCATTAATGAGAAAAGGTTTATCTAATACATTAATCAGTGAGTACAAATGATACCCAATGGCAATGAGAAACTATTTATGGTCTTATAAAATGTGCTTATTATTAATGGTGTTTTGCTACTTATTGCAATTAGGCATGTGTGAAATTTCTGCAAGTGACTTGCAGTGATTAATTTCACAGATAGCAAACCCTCCTGTCTTTTTTATAAATGAGGAAGTCTAAGATTTATAGATGTTGCATAACTTCTCCAAATTCACAAAGATGGCAACAAAAGGAACAGCCATAACTAACAGTGTCCTTGCTAACAAATTTTCAATAAGAATATGGTAGGCTTCACCAAACAAAGCAGCCATCTAAAAATTAACCTTACTTAAATCTTTCTGGAGTATAATAACTGATCCAACATATCCAAATCATTGATTTCTAAAATCTCCTAATGTAACCCTTCCAGAAAAGAGAAAAAAAAAATGTGCCACACAAGAGGAACCATAATCTTAAGTAAGTGACACACAAATTTGATTTAAGCTCTTTCCTTGTCTTTCAAGTTAATTCAGACTTTACATCCTAGCTCACAACTATGCATATTTTCTTTTAATATAAATATAATACAAAGAATTACTCACCACAAAAATGATGCACCTAGATTGTTCCATATCTGTGTACCTGCTAATTAAATGTAGTTATTTTGGGGTGAGAAATATAGGCCTCAAAAAGAAAGGCTTAGCAATTAATTACACGTTGTATTTTCTCTAAAGTAGATCCAGCAAATTATTAGGGTTTGTTTCAGGCTACAAACCTGCGATAGCAAGGAGAGTCAGAATGCATGAGTTCTAGAGGATATTGAGCAGCTGTCCTCACTTTTTTTATGTTCTGTTTCTGCATTTATAGAATGATAATGACAAAATTAGGTTTCACGGATTATCAAGAAGAATGGAGGTGATGATATGTATTAAAGTGTTTTAAAAACTATGACTTGCTTTGCATGTGTAAGGTTCCATCATCACATATTAGTTTGTTAAGCATTAGGTTCAGATACTGAGCATACAGTGGTGTACCAAACAGCAACAATCCCTTAAAGAGTTTATATTATGGCGAAAATAAAAGTTACATGTTAACAATTATATTCATGATTTTATATTTATGATAAATAAATTTCTTGTCTGGCTACCTGTTCGGAAATAAGTTAAAGTAGTTGATTTCTACAGGAATACTATCAAGAGGATTTGTCATTTTAAAATGAATGTAATGCCTTACAGTATACTAGGTATGCTATAATTATTTTATATAGATTTTCTATTAGAACTTACCTTGGTAAGTAACTCTTACCAGGAACCTGAACAGTAGAAGTTGTTGAAGTTACATAGGTGGCAAGGGATTCCAAACAGGACCTTTCATATAATTATTCTTACTTGAAAATGTCTTCAGAGACAGATAGACAGGTATTTGAGTACTTACACAGAAGTCAAACACAGTGGAATCATGCTCCTCAACAAGACAAGACACAAAGAGAGTGGATAGTTCACATAGTACATAGCTCATGCAGTAATGTCTAAATAGCTTTCTTATTGCTATAAGAAAAACACTGATAAAAGGTGAGTTCAACAAGTAGTTGATTATCTGACTTTGGGAAAACCACTTGAACCCCCCAAACATAGTTCTAATTCATCTGCTGAGATTAAAGTTAACCTACTGTAGTGGGACTAGAATCCAGAATATTTGAAATATAGAGCTCAATAACAAAAAATAAAAGTTTTTTTTGTTTTTGTTTTTTTGTTTTGTTTTGTTTTTTAGCATAGGACAGGAGTTAGAACAGATATTCCCTCAAGGAAGATATATAAATTGAACACAAGTGCATAAAAAAAAAAAAAAAAACCTCAGCATTAGTATTCGTCAGGGAAACACAAACTACAATGTGATGTCTCTGCTTACCTACTAGTATGGCTATGGTTATAAAATCAGATAATAACAACTGTTGATGAACACATGGAGAACTTGGATGCTCATGGTGGTCCTAGTAGCGAAGTGAATGATGTAGCTGTAGGAAATTGTGGGAAACAGTTTGTTCCTCAACAATTTAAACAGAATTGTCATATAACTCTCATCATACTCACAGGTGTTTATTCAGTATAATAATTTGAATTATAATAAACTAGTAATATGTTTTAAATTAACATAAATAAAATAATGTTTAATTTTAAACTGATTTAGTAGTAAGAACAGGACATGACATCAAGTTGTTTATATCCCTTTGTTAATCTTTATTGTTTGTATCCTTCTACTTCCACATGAAGCTTTATGATGCTCCACTTGTGACCCAGCTCCCTAATAATGTGCCTGGCAAATAGCAGATGATAGCCCAAATGCTTGGCACCCTGCACCCATGTGGGAGACCCAGAAGAAGACTCTGGCTCCTGGCTTCAGACCAGCTGAACTCTGGCAGCTGTAGTCATTTGGAGAGTGAACGAGCGGATAGAAGATCTATCTCTCTTTCTTCTCTCTCTCTGTAATTCTGCTTTTCAAATAAATAGTTAAAAATAGAAAAACAGAAAAAAATAAAAGAAAAAGAAAAAAATAACCAAAAACTAGAAATGAAAAATTCAATATGTCAAATAAAAATACACTAGAAAGCTTTAAAAACATACTCAGTAAAGCAAAAGAAAGAATGTGGGAGCTGGAAAACAAATATTTGGAAATATTTTAGACAAAAGAAGAAAAAGGAAAAAAATGAAAATAACATCTGAGATATGCATAATACCATCAGATGAGAATGCAAAAAGCAGAATGAATTACACAACTTATTCAGTGACATAATAGAAGAAAATGTGCCTACTTTGAAAAAGATATAGACATCCAAGTACAGGAAACACATAAAACTCAAACAGATATGATCAAAAAAGATATTTACTATGACAGTTTCTGGTTAAACTTTCAAAATTAAAATATAAAGAATAGACCCTAAATTATCTTAAAGGATCTCCAATTAGATTGACAGCCAATTTCTCATGAAAAACCCTACAGATTAGGAGAAAATGGAGAGATACAGTACAATTTCTAAAAGAAAAAAAAAAAAAAACCAGAGTATTGTACTCAAAATGCTCTCATTTATAAATGAAGGTGAAATAAAAACCTACCTAAACAAGCAATAATTGAAAGAACTTGTCATCACCCAGGAACCTTACACCTGATACTTAAGGATGTGCTACACATAGGAAAATAGAAAGATAATCAGCATCGCGGAGCCAAGATGGTGGAATAGTGAGGACGTGCACCAATAGTCCGGGAAAAGATAGTTTAATAAAAATGGAGTTACTGTAGCCTCAGAAAAAGGCTCAGGAAAAAATTGGAGAGGAAACTCTTCTGGATCTAGTGGATGTGACACGGAGGACCTATGGGGAGAACAAGGTTGCCCACCGTGTGGAAGCCAAGCCACAGGAGCTGAGTCGCCCCAGAAGCCGAGCCGCAGAATCTGCACACCAGTGCTGGAATGGGAGGTGAGAGAAAAACCCCAGTAACCCAAGACATTGGTGGGCAAAGGCAGAAAGAGCCTACAGGGAAAGAGGCCGGAAGCCCCACTGGGGAAAGTTCACCAGGCTGACTGAAGGAGAGAAAAAAAATGAATAAATAAGGGGAACCGGCACGGACATTAGCCTCTCTCTCCACTCACCTTACAGAGTTGAGCAAGACTAAAAGCAGGCGCCATTTTACATATGTAAAGCGGCTCCTGCCATTAGCCAAGCAGAAAAACCTGACTCTGGTGGGGAGAAATAACAGGAGGTTAAAACCTAGTGAAAGTGTGGAGCTAACGAACTGAGACTGAAAATCTGAGGTGGGGGGCAAGAGAACTCACTGAGGACACAAACTCGGTAACCTGGGCAACCTGGTGAGAGACTGGGGAGAAATTTGAGACCACACTGAGGGCTGCATAAACTCTTTGTGTGGTCCCAGGGGTAAGCAGATGAATACCCACAGGGACCAGATTTCATACATCAACTACCCTCAATTCCACTCAGCTGTGTGGAATTACTTCCCAACTGAGTCAAAAAAAAAAAAAAATAGAGAGAGCAAGTGAGCGAGAGAACAATCTGGGTGAGTCACCTTTGGCACACCCAAATGGTGAAGAACCAAACAGAGCTCTCTGGCCACACCCATCACAGCCTCTAAGGATCCATCAAAAGCAGACAGTCCACTTAATCTAGAGTCACAGTATAACAAGAAAAAACACCACACCGAAGAAACCAAAGAATATCTACAATATTCCAAACAACAAACATAGAAACCAAGGTAACAAGAACAAGGAAGACACTATGACGCCCCCAAATGAAATAGACACCCCAACTCAAGATTATTAAGATGATGAGATAGACAAAATGCAAGAAGCGGATCTCAAAAAATTGATAAGAACATAAAGAAGTTCTCAAAAACAAATTCTTGAACTACAGAAATCCTTAATGGGCAAGATAGAATATCTCTCTAACAAAAATGATATATTAAGGAGGAATCAAAATGAAATGAAACAACCACCATAACATGAAACTGTGATAGTGATGAGAAATCATAATGAAATGAAGAATTCAGTAGATCAAATGACAAACACATTAGAGAGCCTTAAAAACAGAATGGGTGAAGCTGAAGAGAGAATATCGGACTTGGAAGACAGAGAACACGAAAGTAGACAGTCAAACCAAAGAAAAGAAGAGGAAATTAGAAATCTAAAAAACATTGTCAGTTATCTTCAGGATACTATTAAAGAAAACAACAACATTCGGGTTCTAGTTTCTGAAGGCATGGAGAGGTAGAAAGGATTAGAATGCCTTTTTAGTGAGATATTAGCAGAAAATTTCCCAGGTTTGGAGAAGGACAGAGACATCCTAGTACAGGGAGCTCATAGAACCCCTAATAAACATGACCAAAAGAGATCCTCACAACGACACATTGTAATTAAACTCAACACAGTGAAACACAAAGAAAAGATCCTAAAATGTGCAAGAGAGAAACGTCAGATTACTCTCAGAGGATCTCCAAACAGACTCACAGCTGACTTCTCATCAGAAACCCTACAAGCTAGAAGGGAATGGCAAGATATAGCCCAGGTACTAAGAGAGAAAAACTACCAGCCCAGAATATTATATTTGTCACCACTCGTCCAACCCTGCAAAAGATGCTTATTACATATTATCACTTATATGTGGGAGTTTAAATTTAAAAAGAAAAAATTTAAAAAGAAAAAAATGTGAAAGCCAAACACAAAAAACAGAGAAAGAAATGGCTGTGTGTATCAGTATTGTTGTAAATATATTGTTGTCAACCATCATTTTATAACTTTGTCAAAGAATTAATAAAAATGTTGTTGGCCCTAAAAAAGATGATTAATGATGTGTTACACACAAACACAGAAACACAACCATCAATATGAAAGAAGGAAAAGGAAGAAAACCTCACAGTAGAAGACCACAGGAAGTTCAAAGCATATATTAGAAAATGTCTTTGGGAAAATGGCATGGCAAAGTTACTACTTATCAATAGTCACATTGAATTTTAATGGCCTCAACTCTCAAGTTAAGACACAGACTGGCTGAATGAATTAAAAAGCAAAACCCATCTATTTGCTGCTTACAAGAAACACATCTTTCCAACAAAGATGCATACAGACTGAAAGTGAAAGGCTGGAAAAAGATATACCATGACAACAGAAATGAAAAAAGAGCAGGCATAGCCATCTTAATATCGGACAACATAAACTTTACAACAAAAACTGTTAGGAGAGACAAAGAGGGGCATTATATAATGATTAAGGGATCAATACAATAGGAAGATATAACAATTATCAATGTATATGCACCTAATTACAGGGCACCGGTTTATTTAAAAGATTTGTTAAGGGACTGAAAGGGAGAGTTAGACCCCAATACAATAGTACGGGGACTTCAATACTCCACTCTCAGAAATAGACAGATCAACAGGACAGATGATCAACAAGGATACAGTAGACTTAAACAACACTATAGCCCAAATGGATCTAACAGATATCTACATAACTTTTCATCCTACACATAATGCATTTACATTCTTCTCAGCAGTACATGGAACCTTCTCTAGGATTGACCACATACTAGGCCATAAAGCAAGTCTCAGCAAATTCAAAAGAATTAGAATCATATGATGTAGCTTCTCAGACCACAGCGGAATGAAGCTGCAAATTAGCAACTCAGGAATCCCTAGAGCATATGCAAATACATGGAGATTGAACAACATGCTCCTGAATGAACAATGGGTCATAGAAGAAATCAAAAGAGAAATCAAAAACTTTCTGGAAGTAAATGAGGATAACAGCACAGCATACCAAAACTTATGGGACGCAGCAAAAGCAGTGTTAAGAGGAAAGTTTATATCAATAGGTGCCTACATCAAGAAATTGGAAAGGCACCAAATAGATGAGCTTTCAATTCATCTCAAGGATCTAGAAAACCTACAGCAAACCAGACCCAAATCTAGTAGGAAAAGAGAAATAATTAAAATCAGAGAAGAAATCAACAGGATTGAATCCAAAAAAAAAAAAAACATTACAAAAAAACAGCCCAACAAGGAGCTGGTTTTTTGAAAAAATAAACAAAATTGGGCAGGCACCATGGCTCAATAGGCCAATCCTCCCCCTTGTGGCACCGGCACACCGGGTTCTAGTCCCGGTCAGGGTGCTGGATTCTGTCCCAGTTGCCCCTCTTCCAGGCCAGCTCTCTGCTATGGCCCAGGAGTGCAGTGGAGGATGGCCCAAATCCTTGGGCCCTGCACCTGTATGGGTGACCAGGAGAAGCACCTGGCTCCTGGCTTTGGATCAGCATGATGCGCCGGCCGCAGCGCGCCGGCTGCGGCAGCCATTGGAGGGTGAACCAACAGCAGAAATGAAGACCTTTCTCTCTGTCTCTCTCTCTCTCTCACTGTCCACTCTGCTTGTCAAATACATAAATAAATAAATAAACAAAATTGACACCCCATTGGCCCAACTAACTAAAAAAAGACAAGACCCAAATCAATAAAATCAGAGATGAAAAAGGAAACGTAAAAACACACACCACAGAAATAAAAAGAATCATCAGAAATTACTACAAGGACTTGTATGCCAGCAAACAGGGAAACCTATCAGAAATGGATAGATTCCTGGACACATGCAACCTACCTAAATTGAACCAGGAAGACATCGAAAACCTAAACAGACCCATAACTGAGACAGAAATTGAAACAGTAATAAAGGCCCTCCCAACAAAGAAAAGCCCAGGACCAGATGGATTCACTGCTGAATTCTACCAGACATTTAAAGAAGAACTAACTCCAATTCTTCTCAAACTATTCAGAACAATCAAAAAAGAGGGAATCCTCCCAAATTCTTTCTATGAAGCCAGCATCACCTTAATTCCTAAACCTGAAAAAGATGCGGCATTGAAAGAGAATTACAGACCAATATCCTGATGAACACAGATGCAAAAATCCTCAATAAAATTCTCGCCAATAGAATGCAAGAACACATCAGAAAGATCATCCACCCAGACCAAGTGGGATTTATCCCTGGTATGCAGGGATGGTTTAATGTGCGCAAAACAATCAATGTGATACACCACATTAACAGACTGCAGAAGAAAAACCATATGATTATCTCAATAGATGCCGAGAAAGCATTTGATAAAATACAACACACGTTCATGATGAAAACTCTAAGCAAACTGGGTTTGGAAGGAACATTCCTCAATAAAATCAAAGCAATCTATGAAAAACCCACAGCCAACATCCTATTGATTGGGGAAAAGTTGGAAACATTTCCACGGAGATCTGGTACCAGACAGGGATCCCCACTCTAACCACTGCTGTTCAATATAGTTCTGGAAGTTCTAGCCAGAGCTATTAGTCAAGAAAAACAAATTAAAGGGATACAAATTAGGAAGGAAGAACTCAAACTATCCCTCTTTGCAGATGATATGATTCTTTATTTAGGGGACCCAAAGAACTCTACTAAGAGACTTTTGGAACTCATACAAGAGTTTGGCAATATAGCAGGATATAAAATCAATGCACAAAAATCAACAGCCTTTGTATACACAGGCAATGCCACGGCTGAGGAAGAACTCCTAAGATCAATCCCATTCACAATAGCTACAAAAACAATCAAATACCTTGGAATAAATTTAACCAAGGACGTTAAAGATCTCTACGATGAAAATTACAAAACCTTAAAGAAAGAGATACAAGAGGATACCAAAAAAATGGAAAAATCTTCCATGCTCATGGATTGGAAGAATCAATATCATCAAAATGTCCATTCTCCCAAAAGCAATTTATGCATCAACGCAATACCCATCAAGATACCGAAGACCTTCTTCTCTGATCTGGAACAATAATGCTGAAATTCATATGGAGACACAGGAGACCTCGAATAGCTAAAGCAATCTTGTGCAACAGAAACAAAGATGGAGGCATCACAATACCGTATTTCAGGGCATACTACAGGGCAGTTGTTATCAAAACAGCATGGTACTGGTACAGAAACAGATGGATAGACCAATGGAACAGAATAGAAATACCAGAAATCAATCCAAACACCTACAGCCAACTCATATTTGATCAAGGATCCAAAACCAATCCCTGGAGTAAGGACAGTCTATTCAATAAATGGTGCCTGGAAAACTGGATTTCTATGTGGAGAAACATGAAGCAAGACCCCTACCATTCACCTTATACAAAAATTCACTCAACATGGATTAAAGACTTAAATCTACAACCGGACACCTACAAATAATTAGCTAGCATTGGAGAAACCCTGCAAGATATAGGTACTGGCAAAGACTTCTTGGAAAATACCCCAGAAGCACAGGCAGTCACAGCCAAAATTAACTTTTGAGATTGCATCAAATTGAGAAGTTTCTGTACAGCAAAAGAAACAGTCAGGAAAGTGAAGAGACAACCGACAGAATGGGAAAATATATTTGCAAATTATGCAACTGATAAAGGGTTCATGACCAGAATCTACAAAGAAATCAAGAAACTCCACAAGATCAAAACAAACAACCCACTTAAGAGATGGGCCAAGGACCTCAATAGACATTTTTCAAAAGAGGAAAGCCAAATGGCCAACAGGCACATGAAAAAATGTTCAAGATCACTAGCAATCAGGTAAATGCAAATCAAAACCACAATGAGGTTTCAACTCACCCCAGTTAGAATGGCTCACATTCAGAAATCTACCAACAATAGATGCTGGCAAGAATGTGGGGAAAAAGGGACAATAACCCACTGTTGGTGGGAATGCAAACTGGTAAAGCCACTATGGAAGTCAGTCTGGAGAGTCCTCAGAAACCTGAATATAACCCTACCATACACCCCAGCCATTGCACTCCAAAGGAAATTAAATTTGCAAATAAAAAACGTGTCTGTACCTTAATGTTTATTGCAGCTCAATTCACAATAGCTAAGACCTGGAACCAACCCAAATGCCCATCAACAGTAGACTGGATAAAGAAATTATGGGGGCCGGTGCAGCGTCTCACTATGCTAATCCTCCGCCTTGCGGCACCGGCACACCGGGTTCTAGTCCCGGTGGGGCGCTGGATTCTGTCCCTGTTGCCCCTCTTCCAGGCCAGCTCTCTGCTGTGGCCAGGGAGTGCAGTGGAGGATAGCCCAAGTGCTTGGGCCCTGCACCCCATGGGAGACCAGGATAAGTACCTGGCTCCTGCGATCAGTTCAGCGTGGTGTGCTGGCCGCGGGGGCCATTGGAGGGTGAACAACGGCAAAAGGAAGACCTTTCTCTCTGACTCTCTCTCTCATTGTCCACTCTGCCTGTCAAAAGTAAATAAATAAATAAATAAAAAAGAAATTATGGGACATGTACTCTATAGAATAATATACAGCAGTCAAAAACAATGAAACCCAGTCATTTGCAACAAGATAGAGGAATCTGTAAAACATCAGGCTGAGTGTACTAAGCGAGTACCAAAGGGACAAATATCAGATATTCTCCCTGATCGGTGACGATTAACTGAGCACCAAAAGGGAAACCTGTTGAAGTGAAATGGACACTATGAGAAATGGTGACTTGATCAGCCCTTGCCCTGACTGTTGATGAACAACTTAATACGTTATCCCTCTTAGTATTTTTTTTGTTTGTTCTACTTAATACTTTTGGTTGAATACTATAATCAATACACAGTTATTCTTAAGTGTTGAAACTTAAATGAAAAGTGATCACTGTTAAATACAAGAGTGGGAATAAGAGAGGGAATGATATGCAGCTTGGGACATGCTCAAGCTGACTTACCCCAAACAGTAGAATTAGAAACATACCAGGAAATTCTAATTCAATCCCATCAAGGTGGCATGTACCAATGCCATCTCACTAGTCCAAGTGATCAATTTCTGTTCACAATTGGTCATAATGATAGGACTAAGAACCAAAGGGAGCACATAAACAAGACTAGTGTCTGAAAATACTAACTGATAGAATAAAAAAGGGAGAGAATGATCCAACATGGGAAGCAGGATACACAGCAGATTCATAGAATGGCAGATGTCCTCAACAGCAATCTGGCCTCAGAATCAGCCCTTAAGGCATGCGGATCTGGCTGAAAAGCCCATGAGAGTATTTCAGGCATGGAAAGCCAAGACACTCTGGCAAAAAATAAATAAATAAATAAATAAATAAATAAATAAATAAATAAATAAAACCAACCCTAAATGAAAGCTCTCCGCAAGTGAGATCCTAGTAGAAAGAACAGGTCATCAAAGAAGGAGGTACCTTTCTCTGAAGGGAGGAGAGAACTTCCACTCTGACAACGACCTTGTCTAAATATGATCAGAGTTGGTGAACTCAAAAGGCTTCCATAGCCTTGGCAACTCATGACAAGAGCCTAGGTTGATTACTGATGCCATAAACAAGAGTGTCAATTTGTTAAGTCAACAACAAGAGTCACTGTGCACTTACTCCTCATGTAGGGTCTCTGGCCTTAATGTGCTGTACATTGTGATTTAATGCTATAACTAGTACTCAAACAGTATTTTTCACTTTGTGTTTCTATGTGGGTGCAAACTGTTGAAATCTTTACTTAATATATGCTAAACTGATCTTCTGTATATAAAGAGAAACAAAAATGAATCTTGATGTGAATGGAAGGGGAGAGGGAGTGGGAAAGGGGAGGGTTGCTGATGGGAGGGAAGTTATGAGGGGGAAGCCATTGTAATCCATAAGCTGTACTTTGGAAATTTATATTCATTAAATGAAAGTTAAAAAAAAGAAAGATAATCAGCATCTTAAAAAAGACTGGATACAAAAAATATGGTATATTTATACCACAGAATATTATTCGGCCATAAAAATGAAATTCCAAATGCAATTAGAGACTGTTACACTTAGTGAAATAAACCAGACCCAAAGTATCATATATTTTCTCTGTGGAAGCTAATATATTGAGTACCAAAATAAACAGCTTTGATGATAGAGAATATTGACAGACATAGGCAGGTTCAGTCCAGATTTCCATTAACTATTGGATAGAGAATTTGCGTACCTTTTCTTTTTTGCTCTGGATAGCAAAGGAAGGGTTATAGCTAAGATTTACAAATATAAATATATGTAGTCAATGGCACATTCAAACTTAAACCCAGATAAGAAGGAAATGTATCATTGTTTAGAGGAGTATTTTGTCTCTTAGAACAATGGAGGCATCATGTTGACAAAAGAATTTTAAAAGGTTGTCCTCGGCTTTCAGTTTAGTTAAATCCATTTGAGAAAATATAATACCCAAGCTATGCTTTTCCATTCTAGTATAGTTTCGCATAACATTTTCCTTTTTTTATTAATTAATTAATCAATTAATTTGTTTATTTTTAACAGTCAGAGCTAGACAGTGAGAGAGAGAGAGAGAGAGAGAGAGAGAGAGAGAAAGGTCTTGCTTTTTCGATTGGTTAACCCCCCAATTGGCCACTACGGCCCTCATATTGTGGCCGGCGCACTGCGCCAATCCGAAGCCAGAAGCCAGGTGCCTCCTCCTGGTTTCCCATGTGGGGTGCAGGGCCCAAGTACCTGGGCCATCCTCCACTGCACTCCCGGGCCACAACAGAGAGCTGGACTGGAAGAGGAACAACCGGGACAGAATCTGACGCCCCAGCTGGGACTAGAACCCAGTGTACCGGCGCTGCAGGTAGAGGATTAGCCTAGTGAGCCGTGGCGCGGGCTACATAGCATTTTCTAAAACTCTTCTATTCGGGCACTATTACTTGAAAAGTAAAGTACTATATATGTATAAATCAAACTATACCATGTCAATTTAATCTGAACAGATTTAGGAAAGATGGATTTGATTAAGTAAAGTTTAATCCTGGAAAAAATTGACAAATGCCACAAAAGTTACATTTCCTGTATTCAAATTATTTTAAGTGAAAGAAATACAGAATAGATAAGGAGTTAATTCAAGACATTTTAGATAGAAAAATTCCATACAATATATTTAATGTAGGCCAACTAGTATATAAATCTTTATAGAACAATTTTATAATGAGATGAAACGTGTCAGTGTGACCCAAGTTAATCTAAAATATTTAACATAATAAAAGTTAGAGACAAAACTAAATAGATTGAAATCCATAAAATTTTTAAATCCACTTATATGAAACTTAATTCAAATAACCCTACTCCATTTGTTTATTCAAGTATTCTAAAACCAATCCAATTTAATCACCACAAAAATCATATATAGCTTAGAATCATTCTGTTAAAATTAATTAGATTTAACTCAATAATTTTATAGTCAAAAAATCATTTCTCAAATGTGATACAAAAATTAAAACTTTTTCACACAACAAAAATTAATCAAAATGGGCCAATGTTGTGGCACAGTGTGTTAAACCATTGCCTGCAACCCTGACATCCCATATCAGTGAGCTGCTCCTCTTGCAGTCCAGTTCTTGCCAATATGCATGGAAAACAGGGGAAAATGGCGTAAGTGCTTGGACCACTGTCATCTACATGGAAGACCTGAATGGAGTTACTGGCTCCTATCTTCAGACGAACCCCTTCCTCTTGCCACCAGCTATTGCCACAATTTGGGGAGTGAAGAAGCAGATGGAAGATGATTCTCTCTCACTCTCCTTCCCTCTCCCTCTCTCCTTGTCTCCTTCTCTCTCTCTGTTACTCCACCTTTTAAATAAATACTGTGTATTGAAAAATATCTATTCAATCTAACTACCAGTGTTCTGCCCTATAATAAATGATCTCAGAAAAGAGGAGTAACATTTATAAACTTCTCACCCAACAACAACAGCAAAACAAAATAAAAAGTAGACCTAAGTAACTGCCACCAGAAATAAAGGATGACACATCACAACTAGGTTGATGGATACATTAGAACTTTGGCCACGGTCTATGCTTTGAAAATTACTCCTCTTGTGCTGAAATTTTTCAGTTTTAATAGTAATATAATTGTGGAAGAACTGGATTATTGCATAAGAAGATGGGATAGTGGAGTTAATGCTGTAATTGTGTAAGGCATGATGTGCAAAATACTGACTCAAAAATAAACAATAAATCTAATATCTCAAATGAATATGAGAGACAATGTTGGGATGCACAGAGAATCTGAAGTGAAAGAAATGTAGCTGTTATGAATCCAGAGATTTAAGTATGGCTCAATAATTTTTTATTATTCTGGAATATGCATCTATTTAATCTACAGAAAAAAATAGAAGCATTGTAGATTTCATAATTGTATACTCTACAGTCAGGGGGACTCACAGGTTGTTACCAGTGGAGTGTGTAACTAGATCCATATCAAAAAGAGAATATTTCCAAGAAAATTTACTATTCAAAGGTAAATTGTTCTTACACCATTTTCCCACCTGAAAATTATTGGAAGTCATACTGCTGCCTTCAGATAATTTCAATATGTTGCTAATATTTTGAAGCTGTTCTTTGAATTAGATAGAGACATTTTAATAACTTGTCTAAGCAACACAATGACATCTATAAAATATTCTGACAATTTCATTGCAAATTGCACACATACAGGCAATCACATTCTGGAATACAGCATCTTAGTTAATAATGTGTGCTGCATTTTTAGATACATAGTTGTTTTCATCTGATCCAGACACTTTTCTCTTATCCCAAACATTTTCAAAGCTCATTAACACATCACTGTATATATAATTACAATTTCACTTGGCGCAGCATTTCCTTGTTGATTGTAGGATGGAGAATAGTTCCCTTTGGTGCATTTCTCTCTCATTTGGAGCAAAGAACCTAACTGCTGTGACCACTTATGAGGAAAACTTGGCACCATGAGTGTCCCAGATGGAGATCGCTCCAGTGTGTTTCCAGTGGCAGCATCTGTGTCTTTGATTGGCTTCCAGGCTGGTTCCTTTAAATACCTCTTGAACTTCTTTAGTGTTGATACTTAGAACAGCTGTGGATTTACTTTTCGAATTAATTTTAAATAACTTATATGTATAACTAGATTATCTTCCTGTGCTTTGATGATGAAAAGTTACACATTCCTCGATATTTGAATAATGGATGAGTACTGATGATATTATATATGATCAGATTAACAACAATGATATCATAAACCATCATATCTCCCTAACCCTTATAAATAAATTAAGTAGAAAAGGCAAAACTTTATATTATACAGCCTGTCAATGATTTCTAACCATAATTATTGAATAGTGAAAATGAAAATGGAAGTCACTTTGATTATGTAACAGGAGCTTTATAAAAATTCTGAACCCACACCTGCTGAAACAGTGTAATAAATGAGTAATTTATAAACAGTTGGTTTTATGGATATAGTACTTGATAACTTTTGTGGTGAGACTTCAATAATTTTCTCTTATATCAAGAAAAAAATCTGAAAAATAGTTGAAACTCAAGCCATTCTCATCTTAAATGACAAGACTAGAGAGAATTAAAGCATAAAGCAAAATTTTTTTTTTCCTCAATGGAGTCTTCAGTAAAAAGGGCTTATGATATTATACATATAACTGGTATATCTCTCTAGAGACACATAAGAATCAATCACTCTAAATGACAATGCCTAGCTAAATGATCAACACTCAATTCACAACAAACCACCTTGTTTCTGTACTATGGTTCTAACTTTTCAGTTTGGTTTTACTTTTAATTATATAAACAAAGATGATCAAAAATAAAAGAAAAAATGCAGTGAAGGATTGTAATGTGTGCATGGTTTTATTTCAATGTCATGATTTTCTGAAATACTTATACTTCAGAATTCATTTGACATTACTGTTTTGAATATAATCCCATTTTCATTGCTAAATTCTATTGTTTAGGGCTTGTGAATTGACAGCACAACCCACACATGGCTTGTATTTTAACGGAAACCCAAGTATCTCCTAAGTGCAGGCTTCTGGGCTTCTGTAGCCTCAGTGACTCTTTGCAAGAACAAAGCCTAGACACTCATTCATCCTTTCTTACTAACTCTTTCACTCCTTTGTAATAATAATCCTTGATTCAATGCAATGTATTTACATTCAGTACTGTTCTCATGCATTCTGCCAGTTTTCATTATGCAGGACAAAATAATGACCTTTTTTTAAGTCTTAAACATAACATACATAACAATACTTGTATTATGAAGTCTATTTAGCTGAATACCACAATCATTAATATACCATGATCACCAGTAATTCATATTGCCTATCACTCTAACAGAATTATCTTTTTACTGCAGATATTAGAATTTTATAGTAAGAATTATAAAACTCTGCTAGCCTCAAACGTGCCTAATATGTCTTCAAGTCATTTTAACATTTTACTTCTGCTTCCTTTCTTCTATCTTCTTGAAATTATCTTCCTAGCACCCAATATTTTTAACTAAATTCTATTCTTCATTTTGTATTGTCTCAAATAACATTCCACCTTTCCATCAGTCATCCTTGATATATTTATTTTTAATTTGCTTCTGTTTATTTTCAAAATATTGCTTGAATATCTATGTTGTATCATTTCTCATTAAACTCTACAATATTTTTACCTGAAAGAGGATTGATAAATTCTTTCCCATTGAAAAAATTGTAGTATCCTAAAACATGCTATAGCAAAGGCATGAAGCAACAATTTTGAAATTAAATGTTATGCTTTTACATAAAAGCCGGAAACCACTTCGTTATTAGCCTTTTTAGTGAAAAAAAATTGTTATTGAATTTCAACACTTTAATAAACTCTCCACTAAGCACTTTCTGTGAATTAACTTATCACATAATCAGAGTAAGATAGAAGGTAAATGATTTTTTTTTATCCTAGACTTATAAGTCAGTAAAGTGAGTTGGAGAACAATTAAGAGGAAAACTTTTGACAAGTTGAATTTAAGTATTAATTAAACAGAAAAAAGTTTTATGAACCAGATAGTACTCAGTACTGGAAGCAATTCTTTGAGTTCCTTTGCACAGTGTGTAAAAGAAGTATTTATAGGCAAGAAATGGAAATGGAAATCAGAAACATTCTCATTGGCTACAGTTTGGCTTTTGCCTTACTTGAAGATAGATTGAGTGATTTCAGCTTACAGTTGGCTGAAGGTTTAGCTTCTGTGATTGTCACAGAAGCACCTAGTAGCTTCATGAGGATACTCTCACTATACACTGGAGTTTGTTTACAGAGCTAGTTAAGCTACAGTTCACTATCTATAAAGGCAGCCTTAGGCCAAACTTAATTCAATTTAACAGAACTTAATAAAATTGTACAAAGATATAATTTGCCAGCTTGTTTAGTCTCTTAGGGGAAGCAAAAATGAATTACATTTAGTATTAAAGCTCAATAATAAATTTTGTAATTTTACTCTACTAGGCTTTGCAGATGTGGGATGTAGAATAAAGCTTGATAATATGTTTCTTAAATATTATTAGGATGTGTATACTCTCTACTGAGATTGTGAAATTATTTTTGTAAATCAGCTTTTTGAAAATATCTTTTTGACACTGAGTTCTTCATTTCTAATATTTCATTTTGATTTCTCTTCAATATCTCAATTTCACAGAAGAAGTATTCATTCATATCATTTATTGATTACTTTAATTCGGGAATTTGCTTCTCAGTGTTTCTGAGTAATCTATGATTAATCATTTGAATTGTTTCAGGCATTTCATCCATCTCTTCATCTTCACATTCTAACATTGAAATATTGTTGTGTTCCTTTGGGGGGTTCATATTGTCGTCCTTATTGTTACTTCTTGAATTCATGCATTTATTTTTAGGCATTTGTGGAAACAGTTGTTGATTTTTTTCCTCTGATGGCTTTTACCTTCAAATTATGCCTCTGTGGCTTAGAGGAGTGTCTGTTCTTTCAGTGAATACCCAGAAGTGTATGCTGAGCATGGCCAGGGAGCATTAATCCATACTCCAGGCTGGGGGTGAACATCCAGGGTGACACCCAAGTTAGGTGTAGTAAATCTCTTTTTATCAAAATGGAGGGTTTGCTCACCTCTGTTGGCATAATCACACCCACACTTCCTCTCTTCCAAGGTCATCAATGCTTCTGTGTTTTCCTACATTGGTGCAAAAGTCATCAGCACTGTGTAAGAACAACACAAAGGATCTGTGTAGTCCTCAGTTAGAGCATGGATCCCATTGCAATGACCCACCCAGCCAATCAAGGGACTATGAGGGTGTGAAGCCACTCACAGTGATTGTTCAGAGACACAGCAACACCCTGTGTCCTCTTGTGCAGTCACAAAGTTCCCACTGTCTCAGGGCACAAGGATCCCGCAGTCACGGGGTATAGACCATCTGCACCATCCCACTGGACTCTCAATCCACAGAGAGGCAGAGAGGTGCTCAGAGCCAGCTGTCTGTGGGTGCTCTGCCTATGCGGTTTGAGTCTCAGAGTCTGTGATATGCTGAGAGACTGCTGGCACTTTAGAATCCTAATGGATGCCCAGCTCCTGTCAATTCTTCTAGCCAGATTCAATGTGGAACGTAGATTATTCCCTCTGGTAAAAATCCTGGATCACACACATCCACAAGGTCTGCTGGTTACAATCCTTTCTCGCCTCTCAATTGTGCTTTCTCCCCTCTGACTACTGGATGCGTGCACCTGAGCTCTTGCCCAGCAACTGCTGAAAGGATGTTGTCTCATCTCAGCCAGTTACTGGGCACACATACACAAGCTGGAGCAGCTTGTACATATGTTCAAATGTTCAAAATGGCGCCCGTCCTCTCTCAGCTAGTTCCTGCGTGCCATTAATGGGGGCAGGGGATAGGGAGAGAGAAACATGTTCCCTCACAGAGCTCCAGACCAGACTTGTCCAGGTTCTCCCTATGGATATATTGCCAGTGCCATAGTGTTGCTGTCTGATAAGGGATTAACATCCATACTCTATTAAAAAGCTCAAGGAATTCAACAACAAAATGAACAATCCAGTTAAGAAATGGACAAATAACTTGAACAGGTATTTTTCAAGAGAGGAAATTTAAATGGCCAAGAAACACTTGAAAAAATGCTTGTGGTCACTAAGTCATTAGGGAAATGCAAATCAAAACTGCCATGAGGTGTCACCTCAACCCCTTTAGAATGGTTCTCATACAGAAATCAACAAACAACAAATGCTGGGAAGGAGTGGGGGAAAAGATACCCTAATAAAATGTTGGTAGGAATGTGAACTAGTCCAGCCATTGTAAAAGAGAGTATGGAGACACCACAGGAAAACAAACAAACAAACAAACAAACAAAAAACAAAACAAAACAAAACAAAAAACAAACAAACAAAAAGATCCATCATATGATCCAGCAATCCCACTCCTGGGAATTTACCCAAGGGAAATGAAATCAACATATGAAAGAGTTATCTGTATCCCCATGTTCATTGCAGCTTGATTCACAATATCTAAGATATGGAATCAACTCAGGTGTCCAGCAGTTGATGACTGGATAAAGAAATTATGGCATATATACATAATGAAATACAACTTGGCAACAAAAAAAAAAGAAAAAGAAAATCATATTGTTTATAACAAAATGAATGCAACTGGAAGACATTATATTTAGTGAAATAAGCCAGTCCCAAAACAAAAGACGCCATATGTTTTTCCCTGATCCGTGTTAACCAAGAGTATCTAAAATATAATGTTTATGGGTGTAATTAATATTTGATGATTGCTACACCTCTTGTCTCTACTGTTCATGAACAGTGTTTTATTCCTCATATTATTTGTGGAAGCTTTACTTAGTGTACGGCTAACCTTACGAGTACTTTGTAAACTGAAAATAGATATTTGTAAAAATTAAGAGTGGGAAGATAAGAGAGAGGAAGCAGTAGAGTGGCAGCATAGGCTGGAGGGATTGTAGAATGGGAAGAATCACTGTTCCTAAATTTATATATATGAATGCATGAAAATTGTATACTTTAAATAAAAATTTTAAAAGATAATAAAAATCTTTCTGAAAGCATAATCATAAATTTTGACTATGAAAATTGGTTATAGATTGATTTACAATGATTTCCAGGATAGAAGAAAAGCTTAAAATGATGTAAATATGGTGCTTGATATTATCATACTGTGAAATTATTTGTTCTTCAAATAATTTTCTACTATGTGCAAGTAGTAGTTTATACATTATCTTATCTAAAAAAGATTAATTTAAACTTAGATAACATAAGGAAGATTTGGTTAAATGCCTAAAAAGTTAAAGGTAAAGAAATATTACTTCAATAACTTTCATACTTTAAAAAATTGAGCACCCAATGTAATATTTGCCTTGAAATAAAAACATTAATATTCATTGGAACATTAGATTGAAGCTGAATTTTGTTTAGGGAAGAAAAGAACTAAATTGAATTAGCCTTCAGGTTTAGTCCATCATGAGAAACAGAAATATAAGATATTTACAACTATTATAATTTTGCAAATCAGAAAAAATTCAGAAACATTCCAAAATATATCAAAGGTCAGATAATGGATACAGAATGAGAATGGATTTTAAACAGGTGGTTCTTATTTTTTTCACTCTTCTACACAGGATTTTTTTGGTAAACAAATGATCCTTCCAGAGAAGCAGGGAATCACTATACCTTACATAATGGGACTGAAAATATCTAGACATGTTTCCTTTTGTTAATAATGAGCCCATTTTGATGAAGACATATCAATAGATTTTCCTGAAGACATACCCAAAGTCTGTATTTAGGTCTTTGATATATAGTTTAGTCTCCTTTCATCTCACTATCCTATATAATGATGTCAGCAAAGTTATAGATAAGGGAATATTTCAGAAAAATAGATACACGCTGACAACATTCACAACTATCTTCTACCAGTGGATATGTATATTATTAACATAAACAGGGCCTCAGAAACATTTGTTCAGAAATAAGAGCAATTGCAGTAGAAAAATCAGGAACATGAAGCTAAAATCTTGAGGTACAAATGGAGGAAAATGAATACGACAATTTGAATCACTTCTGAAAAACATCTAACTGATGGCTATTTATTCAGAATTTGAAATATTGTTTGCTGTGTGTTGTTGACTATATTACTGTTATGAGGAATGCAAAGAATGGGAGGACCTTAGCACTGAACTACAGAAATATGCTTTTAACATCTAACACCAGTTTCCTGCTAATGTGCTCTCTGAGGAGCAGCATGTAATATCTCAAATAGCTGAATCCCTGTCATCCATGTGAGAGACCCAGATAGACCTCTCAGCTTCAGCCTCGTCCAGCTGAATGTTGCTCACATTTGAGGATCAAAGCCGTGGGCAAGCAAAATCTCTCTCTCTCTCTCTCTCTCTCTCTCTCTCTCTCTCTCTCCCTCTCTCTTTCTCACTGTGCTTCATCTCTCTGCCCAATTCCCCTTCAAATAAAATAAATGAATGAGTAGAGTTTTTTAATATAAAAAAAGCAGCAACTTGTGATTGTAAGGTAATTTCAAAGTATGTCACTGCAAAACTTAGAGGAAAAATAAGAATGGAATGGGGCAGAAAGGGAGAGAGTGAAGGCTAGGAAGTATCACCATGTTCTTAAAGCTGTATATATGAAATACATATATAAAATTACATATATGAAATACATGTAATTTGTTTCCTTTATATAAATAAAAAACTCAACAA